>NC_044914.1:3777358-3796746 GCF_001633185.2 Quercus lobata
AAAAAAAAAAAAAAAAAAAAAGCTCTCTCTAAACTATGATTAATCTCACCTAAGAAAAACAATCTCATCTCTCTCTCTTAGTCGCTCTCTTTCTTGTCTTGCCTTTGGGCTTTTGGTCCTCTGCTTCTATTTTTCTACCCCTAAGTGGCAAGTCCCCTAACTTTTAGTAGTGCTCCCATGCCAAACCCGAGTGGGTTTTGGTCGGCCACCACTCTAGCTACAGACCCAAAATAAGGTCATGTTCTATGGGCCTTTTCTCTCTTGAACCCACAATTCATTTCATCACCTCTCTCTCTTCAATTCTTTACTATACGAGTCTTTTTGACTCTTTGGCAAAAGTTTTTTTTTTTTTTGGATGTGTAGTGGGAGTTGAGATAGCAATTAGATTTTTGGAGCAGTAATTGAGAGCGGTCCTATTTTGAAGATATGAGTTAGAAATGTATTTTTACAATGTTGTCCTCAAGTTTGCCTCTGCTTAAACCTTGAAAAATAGGAGTATTTTAGAACCAAAAAAAAAAATCTAGTCTAAACAGGAGAAATTCAAAACCCAGGATATACAACCTCCTTTTTTAAATAACAAAAGCCCGAAAAGTCGTCATTATCATCAAGATTTAGAATAAGCAAAAGCTCTCTCTATTTTATCCCACCCCCCCCAAAAAAAAAAAAAAAAAAAGCTCTCTCTAAACTATGATTAATCTCACCTAAGAAAAACAATCTCATCTCTCTCTCTCAGTCGCTCTCTTTCTTGTCTTGCCTTTGGGTTTTTGGTCCTCTGCTTCTATTTTTCTACCCCTAAGTGGCAAGTCCCCTAACTTTTAGTAGTGCTCCCATGCCAAACCCGAGTGGGTTTTGGTCGGCCACCACTCTAGCTACAGACCCAAAATAAGGTCATGTTCTATGGGCCTTTCCTCTCTTGAACCCACAATTCATTTCATCACCTCTCTCTCTTCGATTCTTTACTATACAAGTCTTTCTGACTCTTTGGCAAAAGTTTTTTTTTTTTTTTTTTTTTTTGGGTCTGTAGTGGAGTTTTTTATTATTTTTAATGGTGTGTATGGGATTTTTTTTTTTTTTTTTTTTTTTTGGATAGGACGTGGGAGTTGAGATAGTAGTTTGATTTTTTGGAGCAGTAATTGAGAGCGGTCCTATTTTGAAGACATGAGAGTTAGAAATGTATTTTTACAATGTTATTCTCAAGTTTTGTCTTTACTTAAACCTTGAAAAATAAAAGTATTTTAGGCTGTGTTTGGTTCCCGTAAAATATTTTCCGGAAATGCTATTTTCGGGAAAGGAAAATATTTTCAAGTTGTTTGGTTGCATTCCAAAAAATATTTTGGAAAATATTTTCTGGTGTTTGGTTGTATTCTTGAAAATGCTCTGAAAAACCCATTTTTATCATCTTTCTCACATTTTCTCAGCTTCCAAACAAATATATCATCAAATCCAACAAAACCCAAATTCTCAATACCCAACAAAAAAAAATTCATCAAATTAGAGATCAACCCAAAATCAGAGAACAACGAAACAAGAACCACCCACGCCACCACAACAACAACAAGAAAATCAAAGATCAAAGAGAGCAAGCGGATTGGTGACGAGATCGACCCAAAGGAGGATCTACCCAGAGCAAGCAGATCGGCGATTCGACGGGACGACCTCGAGTTTGACGAATGGTGATACGATTTCTGGGTTCGCGACGATCGATGGCGAATGGGTTTGACGATTTCTGGGTTCGCGACAATCGGTGACGAATAGGTTTGACGATTTCTGGGTTCACAATCTGAGGAATGGGTTCAACAGTGCGATCTCTCTCTCTCTCTCTCTCTCTTTCTCTCTCTCTCTTTCTCTCTCTCTCTCTCTGTGTTTGCGCGTCTGAGTCCTTCCTTCTCTCACTTTCTCTCTGTTTTGGCATTGCTCGACTAACAAGCTCGGTCTTGGGTTTTCTGGGTTCGTCGGAGCTCTTAGATGTGGATCGATCTCGCCTTCGCCGGTGCTGGGGTGCTAGTGCGATCTCTCTTCCTTGCTATCTCTCTCTCTCTTCTATTTTCCTGGGGCGGAAGTGATTTGAAGTGAAAATGAGAACGAAAATTATTTTCCGCCCTCTCAGCCTTATTTTACGGTCAAACTGAAAACATTTTCAGTTTGACCAAATTTTCAGTAACAGCCAAACATCCACTTTTCCGAAAAAGCATTTCCGGAATTAGTTTGAAGCCAAAACAAACGGAGCCTTAGAACCAAAAAAAAAAAAAAATCTAGTCTAAACAAGAGAAATGTCTTAAATAATAATATAGATAAATTAATCCATTTTCAAAACCCAGATATACAACCTCCTTTTTTTAATGACAAAAGCCAGAAAAATCCTCATTATCATCAAGATTTCGAATAAGCAAAAGCTCTCTCTGTTTTATCAAAAAAAAAAAAAAAAAAAGCTCTCTCTGAACTATGATTAATCTCACCTAAGAAAAACAATCTCATCTCTCTCTCTCTCAGTCGCTCTCTTTCTTCTTTTGCTACCCCTAAGTGGCGAAGTCCACTAACTTTCAGTAGTGCTCCCGTGCCAAACCCGAGTGGGTTTTGGTCAGTCACCACTCTAGCTACAGGCCCAAAATAAGGTCATGTTCTATGGGCATTTTCTCTCTTGAACTCACAATTCATTTCATCACCTCTATCTCTTCAATTCTTTACGAGTCTTTCTTCTTACAGACCTCAATGAGAATTTCACTCCTTTCATGGCTTTTCTTCATACCCATTTGCTCATTTTTCCTCAACTTTGGTATTTTTGTGGTGTCTCAATCTCAAACATGTCTGAGCGATCAGCGAGACTTGTTGATCGGATTAAAGAAAAGTCTCATCTTCAACCGTACATTGTCCACAAAACTGTTGCACTGGAATGAAACTCAGTTTCCTGATTGCTGTTTGTGGAAAGGTGTAAACTGCAACAAGGAGGGACGTGTTGTTGATCTCGACCTGTTCAATGAATCCATCACGGGTGGACTTGACAATTCAAGTCCCCTTTTCAGTCTCCATTATCTTCAGACCCTGAATTTGTCTTGCAACAAGATGAACTCTTCACAAATTCCATCTCAGTTCGGCAATCTAACGAATTTGTTTTATTTGAACCTGTCAAATTCTGGCTTTGCGGGGCAGATTCCTTCAGAGATTTCGAACCTGAAAAGGTTGGTTACCCTTGATTTGTCTACCTCTTTTTTGCTGGGTTATTATATGCTGGAAATTAAGAAACCAAATTTAGCTACGCTAGTAAAGAATTTTGGGGAGCTAAAGGAACTTTATCTTGATGGTGTAAATATATCAGCACCAGGGAACGAATGGTGTCAGGCCTTATCTTCTTCAGTGCCAAATCTAAGGGTGTTGAGCATGTCTGATTGTTATCTTTCAGGGCCTTTTGATTCCTCCTTACAGAAGCTTCAGTCTCTCTCAATTATTCGTCTCGATTTTAATCTCTTTAATGCCCCCGTTCCATATTTTTTTGCAAATTTCGCAAATTTGACTTTCTTGGGTCTCAGTTCTTGTGGATTGAATGGAACATTTCCAGATAAAGTCTTCCAGATTCTAACACTGCAGACAATTGACTTGTCATATAATGAACTACTTCAAGGTTCTTTGCCAGAGTTTCTTCCAAATGGTTCTCTTCGGTCACTGCTGCTTAGCGGTACAAAATTTTCAGGGGCACTGCCAGATTCTATCGGTAACCTTGCAATGTTGTCAAGAATAGATCTTTTCAGTTGCAATTTCAAGGGATCAATACCGAACTCTATGGGAAATCTTACTCAATTGGTTTATTTGGACATGTCAGTCAACAACTTCACCGGACCAATTCCATCGTTCAGCATGGCCAAGAATTTGACAGAGATATACCTTTCCCATAATGATCTAACAGGTAAGATTCATTCCCTTATCTGGAAAGATCTTCTGAAACTGGTCATTCTTGACTTAGGTAACAATTCACTTGAAGGGAATATTCCGGCCTCCCTGTTTTCCCTTCCATCATTGCAAATATTACGACTTTTCCACAACCAATTTTATGGTCGGCTTGGATTTAATGTTTCTTCTCACCTACTGAACACCCTTGATTTGAGTAGCAACAACTTGGAAGGGCCAGTACCAACGTCTGTCTTTCAACTTAAAGGTCTTAAGGTTCTCTCACTTTCTTCTAACAACTTTAGTGGACCCTTTCAGCTTAATAAATTTCAGCAGTTGAGAAACCTTTCCAATCTTGATCTTTCATACAACAGCTTGTCGATTGAATATATTGAAACTAATTCTTCATCATCTTCCTTTCCCCAAATTACTACATTAAGATTGGCTTCTTGCAATTTGAAGACTTTTCCTTATTTCTTGACAAACCAATCCACATTATACTTTCTAGACCTCTCACAAAACCAGATTCATGGAGAGATTCCTAACTGGATTTGGAAATTTTATGATCTCTTTTCCTTAAACCTTTCTTATAACCACCTGACGACAACTCCGGAGGTAGCTTTATTCAACCTTTCATTTATCAGTGCCCTAGACCTTCACTCCAACCAGCTTGAGGGGGAACTTCCGGATCTTCCACCATCTGCCACATACTTGGATTTTTCGATGAATAATTTCAACTCTGCCATACCAGCTAGCGTTGGTGACTCCCTTTTTTCAGCATGTTTCTTCTCTCTTTCATGCAATAAATTCCATGGGGGTATCCCTCAATCATTGTGCAACAACGCTCCATATCTTCAAGTTCTTGATCTGTCTAATAATACCCTGGATGGCATGATTCCCCAATGTTTAATCGAGATGAGTGAGACTTTCAAGTTAGGGGTGCTAGATTTAAGGAGAAACAAACTCAGTGGCACAATAAGTGATACATTTTCAGGAAATTGTGGTTTACAAACGCTAAATCTCAACAAAAACCTACTTGAAGGAACAGTACCAAGGTCTTTAGGCAATTGCAAAAGTTTGGAGGTCTTTGACATTGGGAACAACTACATCGAAGATACCTTGCCATGTCACTTGAGGAACATATCAAGGTTGCATGTCCTTGTCTTGCGGTCTAACAAATTTTATGGGTCCATTCATTGTGAAGGATCAAATGCTCCATGGCCAATGCTTCAAATTTTAGACCTCGCTTCAAACAATTTTACTGGTCCATTTCCAAGAAAATCCCTCTCTACCTGGAAGGCAATGACAAACAATGAAGATGTGGCACAATCAGAGCTCAAACACCTAGAATTTGATGCCCAAGGAATCATTCAATATCGTTATCTAGATGTAACAACAGTTACCATGAAAGGTCAAGAAATGGAGTTAGGGAAGATATTGACTGTTTTCACCTCCTTTGACCTTTCATGCAACTATCTTGATGGGCCAATACCAGACAACATAGGAATACTCAGTTCCTTGTATATTCTTAATTTGTCGCACAATGCTTTCGCAGGCCAAATCCCACCATCTCTAGGAAAATTAAGTCACCTTGAGTCACTAGACCTGTCAAGCAATCAGCTTAGCGGTGAGATCCCTGTGCAACTTGCAGATAGTCTTACCTTCTTATCAGTCCTAAACCTCTCGCTTAATCAATTGGTTGGGCCAATTCCATGTGTCAAGCAATTTGGTACATTTTTGGAAGGTTCATATGAAAGGAACAAAGGATTATGTGGGTGTGTTTTAAAGACAAAATGTGAATCTGCAGAGCCAAGTTTGCCACCATCTGAAGATATTCACTTCAAATCTAGGCTTTCGATTAATTGGAATTACTTAAGTGCTGAACTGGGATTTGTTTTCGGCTTTGGGATGGTTTTTGGGCCGCTTATCTTTTGGAAGAAGTGGAGGATACTGTATTACAAACATGTTGATGACATTTTTTTCAGAATCTACCTTCAGTTGTACCTTGGGGGGCAACTATACTATCGAATGCTAGCACATAGGAATGTGGGGCGGAGGTACTAAGGATAGGTGTGAAAAGCAATACAGGCAGGAATAAATCTGTATTTTCTTTTTTGCTTTCATTATATGAGCAAATTAAAAAATGTATCCACTCTGTTAGGTATGATGCTCGTAACTATTTCATATTCTCCATGAACTTTATTGTAAGATCATATTAAATTAAGTTGTTTTCATATACAACTAGCTTTAAATTCTATTCAGCAATTATATATATATAGCTTTAAAAAATTTCTACTCTTTTTCATTCTTCCGAATATTATAATTGATGGAACTTGACCATGTCTATAGTTTTCATTACAAGGACATGACTTTCGTTTTTTTCAAATATTTAGCACATGACTTTTTATGAGTGGAGTAATGCTAGATGCACAATTTTTTTTTTACAATTTCTATCACAACGGTTGACATTTAAAAAAAAAAAATCATTTTTACATGGCCTTATTATTTACACAACCTTTATTAGCATCAATTACAAAATATTATCTCAAAAATTGTGAAAAACATTGTGATAATTTTATTTTATTTTTTGTCTGTTTATGCTTGTTGTTATTGAGTAAATAAGCCTTTCTATCAAGTTTTTCTCCTAAATTCATTTGGCAGTGTTGGATGACAAAATGCTTGGCAGTGTTGGATGTCAAAATGCTTGTAGAAGGAGGAATATAGGCCTCCTCGGGATGTGAATGGGTTTTTTAGTTAGTGTGTTTGGCAGTATTGAAACATATGCGGAAGAAAACAGATTTTTTTTTTTTTTTAAAGAAAGTCTACCGACAAAAAAAAATTAACAAATTTTTCACGTCAGTTGATGTGGTAGCTTGACAGTAGTAAGTAAAAATGTGATGTTTTTGGTGAATTTAGATGAGAATCAGCAATAGCTTACTATAGTAAAATTTGTTAACTCAACAGTTGTGAAAAATGTTATGAAATTTTTTATGTATTGCTCTTTTTTTTTTCTTTTTCTTTTTTTAAGTGCTACATTGTCAACATTTTCACAACAAATCTTAAGTATTATGTTGTTATTAGTTCTAATTTGAACCCATCACTAAAATTACTTTTTTACCCCATCAATAATAGGCAGTAATAACCTGACAACTAAGATTTGTTGTGAAAAATGTTATGGATATAGCATTTCTCTCTCTCTCTCTCTCTCTCTCTCTCTCTCTCTCTCTCTCTTTTCTTGTTTTACATTTGATAAAAAATATTATTTTATTTATTGTCTAATATTTGGGTTTAATTAATGCTATTACAATAAAAGAAATAACTCATTTAACTAAAATTTGGGAGCTTTTTTCTACTTAAGAGCCTTAGGCAACTACCTCATTCACGAGAAATTATAGAGTTCTCTGGTGGACCACGTCACCTCTCCATCATTCCACTAAAAAACTTCCACTTGTTTAAAATTGCTGAGTCAGTAATTAATATCTGTTTAAAAAAAATTTCTAACCAACAATTTTAAACATGTGGAAGTTTTTTAGTAGAATGGTAAACCGCATCACTTGTCCACCATGTGAACCTTATAATTTCTCTTCACGATAAATTATAGAGTCCTCTAGTGGACCACTTAACCTCTCCACCATTCTACTAAAAAACTTCCACTCTCCTCATTCACCTATATTATTGAGTTGGCCTTGGTAGCAGGTTGTAAATAATTTTTTAATGTGAAAATATTTTCTCACCTCCCTATTTTTTGTGTCACTTCACTATCATCTCTTTTCATTTTTCAACCTCTCTCTCTCTCTCTCTCTCTCTCTCTCTCTCTCTCTCTCTCTCTCTCTCTCTCTCTCTCTCTCTCTCTCTCTCTCTCTCTCTCTCTCTCTCTCTTGTCTAGTTGTCCCTCATGGTGGAGCTTGGTGGGTTTGGATTGCGATGGTTGTGGTTTGGGTTTGCGATCTGTGTTACGGTGGTTGCTGGGCTTGGTTCCGACGTTTAAGTTTCGATGGTGGTGGTGGTGGCTTGTGGTTTGGGTTTTGGGTTTTGTTTGGGTGTTTGGTGAGTTTCAGTTTGGGTATTGGGTTTTGTTTGGATTTAGGTTTGAATCAGCAGTTGTGGTAGTGGGTGATGCGATTGGGTTGCTCAACGATGGGTGGCGGTGGTGGGTTGTTTAGGTTTTGGGTTTGGATATTGACTTTTGTTTGGATATTGGGTTTGGGTTTGAGTTTGAATCAGTGGCTTTGGTGATGGGTGGTGCAATTAGGTATCTCAGTAGTGGGTGGTAGTGGTGCGATTGGGTTGCTCGGTGGTGGCAGTGGCAATGGGTGGCTTAGAGATAGATAGGAAGAGAGACCAAAATTATAGAGAGAAGAGAGATAGATATTTTTATTTTTTATATTATTTCATTGTATACTTATATTATTTTAAAGGTTGTATGTGAACATAAAAACTGAGGTATTAAGTGTATTGTAAAATGAGTTTGTATAATAGATAAAGTAGATTTTTAGATGGTAAAATAACAACTTTTATACCACCTTGAATGTGAATGCTTTAATAGATCTGTAAGGATTCAATTTGTAATGATCCCAAACTGGTGTTGGGTTCGTACGTTAAAAGCCCAAACAATAAAATTTGTAGAGCGTGGGTTGAAAGGCTAGGCCTTGGTCACCGGACAGTGGATGGTCATGGTGTTCATACAGAGGTGAACCATGTTTGCCCAAGAATTCTTTCTCCTCGGCATGGCATGGGAGACTCTGGTTCTTAGCCTTTTTTCCCAGCCTCTTTTCTGGATTGCTTACTTCTCTTTTTATACTAGCCTTTACCCTCCCTCCAACGTCCACATGTAGGTTCAGCTTTCTAGGGCTGATACTTGTCCTATCAGCCCATACCCAAAGTGGTTGGGGGTGGTTGTAAAAGTTGAAAAGCATTACTCTGTCAGGCGCAGAGTATTTAATTGCTGTAATGGCAGCCTTTCCTTTGTCTTTTGTCGCCATACTGTTTAGGGGTCCTCTCTCCATCAATGTGGAGGTGTTCAACTTTTCCTTAAACTGTTCCTATACTGTACTTGCCCTTTCTTTCAGGAGCGCTTTGGGATGCCGAGGACAGAATCCTCCTCGACTATATCTCTAGGCCATTTGGACTTTCGCTGTATGTCCTCGGCAATGTCCCTCCTCAGCTTGGGCCTTGGGCCCTATCGTAAAGTGGGCCGGGGTCACAAGTTCTTTGGCCCCACAAGATCAATTACTTGACTATTTGTCTATTTCCAACTTTAAACCTATTTATTGTTTTGTTTTTCTGAATTGTTTGAACCTATTATTGGTAGCTATATCTAATTAAGTTTGAGCAGTGGATTATACACTGTAGTTGATTTCTTGTAAATTCAAAGAAAAATATGGTGCTATAAAATGTAATTCTTATAAATAAATGTATGGTTATAGATTTTAAAATTAAATTTGGCTAAATTTGCTAATGAATTCCATGCTTTTGACATCGATGTCCAAATTATTTCTTTTCTCTTAGTGTAACATGATCATGGTGGCTTAGAAATAGTGATTTTTATATTAACCATGGCCGACATGACAATGATGATAGAAATTGAACTATTGGGTTTTGTTAGGTGCATTGGTCCAAAATGCCAGGCTTATCAATGTTTTCACATTGAATAAAATTTTCATTTTGATTGCAAATTCAATTTTCCACATTTGAGATTAATATTTTAATAATTTGATTGTTACTGTAGGGACTGGGTTCGAGCACTTCTTCTATTGGATAAGTGGTCTCAAGCCCAACTAGCCCAATACAATAAATTTGTAGAGAATAGGTTTAAGAACTAGGTCTTAGTCAGGATTACAATAACTAGACACGGTTATGTATGGATTGAATAACAAAGATATAGACTAAAGTATGAAATTTTGTTCTCGGGCGCTTCATCCGAGGAACTTAGTGTTCTTCTTCTTTCTTCAGCACTAGGTTACAGAGGTTTCCAAAATCATGCAAATTGCTACTGTCTTCTCCTTTCTTTTTTTCTTCCACCCATTTTTCGATCCCCCCTTCTTGGAGGATCCCTCACATTATATAACTCCTTCCAATCGATCTTGTCCCTCCATCTGTTAATCATGCAGGTCCTTACTTGAGTGCTCGTCCCAACAACCACCTTCCTAAATTCTCTGTGAGTTGCGGCAACCAAGACCACACTGTTCGGGAGTCATTTCCTCATTAATGCGGCCAGAACGTTAGTTGGGTACATTTAATGCGGAGGTAACAGTTTCTCCTTGAATTGCTCCTACACCATACCCCCATTGGTGTCTTACTGTACTTGCCTTTTTCCTGGGGGCGCTCTGGGAGGCTACCTTTGACAGCGTGCCGTTCTTTCCTTTTAGGATCTAGAATGCCGAGAACAGGATCGTCCTCGACCACATTTCTAGGCTATTTGGGCTTTCTTTGTTCGTCCTCGGCCATTTCTTCATCCTCGGCGTGAGCCTTGGGCTTAGTATAAAGTGGGCCGGGGTTGTCAAATTCTTTGGCTCCACAGTTACAATGATGAGAATTTATGATTCTAATCTTGGTTCTCATAATAATAAAAAAATACAAGTACAAGTTATATCACATGTTTTTTTTTTCTTTTTTTTTGCTAAATAAAAATGGGTAGGGGAGCGACTTGAATTGGTGCCTTCTACCTGAACGTGACCATAGTGACACCCTACTCATTTTAAATCATAATTCACATTTCTAAATCACAATCCAATATTATTTAAATGAACTCGTTTCCAATGTTTTGAAAATCAAACAATATTTTAAACTTCTTTTGAGTTTGATGGGAATGAGTGAATTATGTTCAAAACCCCACATCATGAATGCATTTTGCATTTAGCTAGCAATCTATCTGATTAGCCGATAATAAGTATACTAGTAACATTAATTAATCATCATTTTAATCCATAGGCTAATGTTCTTTTGCAACTCTTCTCTAATTAATGATTGTTTTAATCCATTGGTCATAATCCCCAAAAAAAATCCATTAGTCAAAATTACAATCTTATTCATTTTACATTTATATTATAGAGGTAATTGGTTTTTTTGGCTTCTTCCTTCTTCTTTTTTTAAATAATTTGATAGCTTCTTTTTTTTAAATAATTTGATAGTTACAACAGGAGAGGAGATTTGAACATTAGATGTTTTGTTCCAAGGTTCTTTTAAAATCAATATCTTCTTATTCCTCTTATTTAAGTTGTACACAATGTCACATCAATAAAATTTTATCTCACCAAATAAAAAATAATAATTATGTTAAATACATAGCATGATTAGCATCTTAATCACCTTTTTGTTTTTTTTTTTTTTTTGCTAACCAGCATCTTAATCACCTTAAAATTCATGAAATACTAAATCTTCATTGTAAAATAAAAACTCTTCATTTGCTTTCTAGAGTACCTTTTTTCTTGTAGAGAGATAAAGTGAGAGAATTGAATCAATTGATTAAAAAATATATGTTCAAAACTTCGAAAGAACTAAGCAAACCTCACAAACAAAGCACACATAAAGTGGGACAGGGACCCACATAAGTACTTGTGTGAGGGATTAATAAAGAGAAAGTTCTGACATGTATTATCAACGGCTCATTTGTTTCAACTTTCAACAGCTTGAACCCACATATTTATCTATATAAGTTTTGAGTCATTGTTGAATTTATTTTTTTTCTTTTCTTGACAATGTGGTGTTTCTAAGTTTCAAATAAAAAATAAAATTAATAAAAGAAATAGAGGTGAGAACTTGATAGTTTGCAAAATAGAATTTGAAAATTTGACATCAATTGTGAAATTTTAAAGTACTCGCAAGTATACGAACCATACCGAAGTATAGTTTGATAGGAACAAGGTCGAACATACAGTGACTTATATGAATGTAGGAAAATTAATTAAACTTTAACCAAATTAATCCTAATCTAGTTTAATAAAAATTGGTTGTTTTGAAATTAAAGAAACTAAATAAGAAATTGATCTAAGCTAAGATATAATATAAAGCAATAAATAGATTTAAAAATAAGCAAAAAAGAATTAAAGTTTTGGAATCCGCCTTGTTAATTCATATCAGCATATTATTTATGATCATTAATTTTTCCCAACCACTACATAATAATCTAGAAACCAATCTTGCTATCATGAAAAATATTATTATTAAAATCTAAAGCATATTTTTCTTCGCTTCTTAGGTATAAAATCAAATCATCAATTGTATCTATTAACAAACAAATCACAAAGGATATCCAATTTTATAATTAAGTAATAATAAACCAAACATTCAATTAATTAAGACAAATCCTAAACATGAGAAAAACATAATTGAACTCATAAATAGAATTCTATCTTAGTCACCTAAACATGAGAAAAACATAATTGAACTCATACATAGCATTCTATCTTAGTCAATTGATATGAAGCAAGAACAATTTAAATAATTAAAGAACAACTATTGTGGGAAAAATCAAATCACATAAATATTACTTATAATCCTTAACAAGGTTTCATCCTCAACTTTAATTAAAAATTTAGCTACTCATAGTAATTGAAAAAAAAAAACATTAAAATAAAATAGTAAACATTAAACTAAATAAACAAAACTGTCATAGTGGAAAGCCACAGACACAGTCACCATCAGCGGCTCCTCAGCCTCTCTAAACTTTTGCCCTAGCCAATCCCCCTTACTTTTCTGTTTGCTCTCTATTTATATACCTACACACCGCCTGAGAGTGACACTCCTAATACAAGTGGTATGGGCTTTAGGGATATCCGCTGTTTCAATCTCGCAATGCTGGCCAAACAAGGTTGGAGGTTGCTGCAAAAGAAGGAAACGTTGCCTTATAAATGTTTCAAAACAAAGTACTTTCCACGGTGCAATTTCTTGGAGGCAGAGGATGTACCCAACAGGTCCTATGTGTGGAAGAGCGTTATGGCGGCTCAACCAATTCTAAAGAAAGGTTGCTGCTGGAGGGTCGATGATGGGTCTGAAATCTGGGTACTTAAAGACAAATGGATCCCAAACTATCCTACTAATAAGGTGCTGCACCCACCGGTGGAGGAAGAGTGGGAATGGAGGGTGTCGGAGCTAATTGATTGGTCTACCAAGCTTTGGAATAGGCAATTACTTGAATTGAAGTTCCACCATGACGATGCGGAGGCAATCTCTCGGATACCACTCAGTCGCCAGCATACAAATGATGCTCTATTTTGGCTGCATTCTACAGAGAGAGTATATTCAGTTAAAACAGGGTACCACTTGGCCAGAGAATTAAAGAAAGAGATGGATGTTATGGGTGAGGGCTCTTTGCCGTTGGGAAGATGCATGGTGTGGGGCAAGTTATGGAAGCTTCATATCCCAAACAAGGTCCGCATTTTTGCATGGCGTGCTTGCCACGACATTCTGCCCACTCAAGTGAAGCTAGCTCAACGACGCATTACGGAAGACGACACATGCCCTCTATGCAAACGAGCGGCGAAAACTGCTATTCATGCCGTTTGGGAGTGTAGTGTGGCTCAGGATGTGTGGGCGGGCTATGTGAGACGGCTGCAAAAATCGGTGGGAGGTCAGCTTGATGTGCAGCAACTAGTGGAGGAGTTATGGATGAAACTAACCACTGAGGAGCTTGAACTATTTTTTGTCCAAGCCTGGTTGATTTGGAGCCAACGAAACAGTATCATCCATGGTGGGAGCATGCAAGATCCGTCTCGGCTGAATATGAGAGCAACAGAACTTCTGGAGGAGTTTAAGGAAGCCCAACAACACCTGGCGGTCTAAAATACCATTGCTAGAGATGCCCAGTGGAGGCCACCACCGGAGAATGGAGTTAAGCTAAATTTTGACGCAGCTATTTTTGAGGATTTAAATGCGACGGGATTCGGAGCTGTTATTCGCAATGAGAAGGGCGAAGTGTTGGCCGCCTTGGCGGCCAAGAGTCCACCTATGTCGGATTCTGAGGAGGCGGAGGTGCTGGCCTGCCGTAAAGCCTTGGAGTTTGCCGTCGATGCGGGCTTCGCCGAGCTTCTTGTTGAGGGTGATAACACGTCGGTCATGAGGAACATTTCCAGCTGGTTCACGCCTAGGAAATTTGTATGGGGATATTCACTGTTTATGCTCAGGCCTACGGGTTGTATCTGTTGGGTAGGTAAATCGTACAACCAATGGTGTGGCTCATTGTTTGGCTAAGTTTGCTAAAGGCTTGGGTGATGAGATTGTATGGTTGGAGGAGTCCCCTCCCCCTGCTCTAGATGCTCTGTATTTGGACTTGGTTAATGCTTAATGAGATTCATTTCACTTTCAAAAAAAAAAAAAAAATTTAATACTTGTAGGCCACGCGCTGACTTCAAGACTTCATAAGCAAATCCCGAATGGCCCGAAAGTCTCTCTGTTCTTCTCTAATTTGTATTTCCGCTAAGTAAGAAGAAAGCCCACTAAAAGATATTCAAGACCTTCAGCCCACAAATAGATGTCATCGCCAAAGCAAACTTCCTTTCATTTATTTCCTTTCTTTTCTTTTTCACTTCACATGTCTCCAAGGTCGCTTTTTCTTATTCTTTTCTTTTCCTTTTGCTTCATGCCTTCCAGGTTTATTCAAGTTGGCTTAGCAAGTGAAATAGCCGCACTTTGCATGTAAAACCCTTATTACCTGCGACACAAAGATAATATATAATCAATCACAAAATAGCATAAAAGTAAGACTAAATATGTAGATATGAAAGTACTTTATTAGTGGGTTCTAGTTAGCTCTACTGGTAAAATACTTTATTATAGTTGGCATGGTACTACACACTATTAATTGCAAGTCACACTTTTTCTTTTTTTCTTTTATTTATAAGTTGCAAGATACTTGATACAGTATAATTAACATTTTTATATTACTTCTAACTTATATATATAAATTATTTTTTAAGAAATAAGTTTCAATACACAATAAATTTCACAACTAATGAGATGGCAGATTGGTACATGTTATAAGTGATGTTAATCATGATCCCAAGTTGAATTAATTGCTAAGGTGGCAAATAATACTAGTTAATAGGTAAAGTTGAGAGAAAATCCAATTAAATTTCAAATTAGAATTCAATTAGAATCTAATTTTGCGTCATATGTTCCTATCTAATCTAAGTTTTTAAATTTTAATGCCAAGTTAATTAATTCAGTCTAAAAATTAGAATTCAATTAGAGTTTAATTTTGCACTACGTGTCTCACTTAATGTAAGTTTTTTAATTTTTATGCCAAGTGAGTTAATTCAATGTAAAAAACAAGGAGTTCAATATAAATAAACCATAAAAAACCTAATAATATATGTATATTCAATACTGTAAGGACACGATTCCTGCGCGGCCCAGTGACATTTTTGGGTTCACGCGGGAGAGATCCCTCACAATACAATTTGTAGAGAGTGGGCTTGAAAAGCTTGGGCTTGGTCACGGGGCGATGGTCCGGTCTGGATTTCAGAAAGGTCCCTATGGAAAATGGACTGGGCCTTAACGTTTAATGCCCCGCCATGCTGCCACTTCTGAGAATGGGCTCCTCGGACTTGATCCGAGGACCCTTGTGGTCCTTTCCGGCTGTCCAACGGAGGACCTTCTCTGTTTTGTGCATGGATTGTTCCGGCGATCTTCTTCATGAAGTCTTTCTCCTTCTTTCCCCCCCCTCTCCCTACTAGATTCACTTCTCCTTTTATACTAGCGTGCATTCGATGTCCTTCGTCCACGTGTAGGGTCAGTCTTTACAAATACTGACATTGGTCCCATCAGTCTAATCCCGGAAGTGTTGGGGATGACTTGATAAAGCTGCAGAGTACGGTTCTGTCAGGCATTGGGCCTTATCCAGAAGGGTATTTAGGGTAATCGCCCCAAGGTATTTTGGATTTCCTCACGAATTTGTCCCTTTATTCTAGGGGGATTATGGGCCTGCCGAGGACTAGACTGTCCTCGGCTGCCTCCCAAAATTGGTCTGTGCTCTGCGTCATGGAGCTTGGGCTACAATTCTCCTCGGATTGGGCCCTCGGGCTCTTTAAGGGTGAATGGGCCTGGTCCACGAATTGTTGGGCCCCACAATAGCCCCTCAAAACCCTTCTATCCGAATTCCGGATTGGAAAGGAGGGTTTTGGCAAACCCGGGCCCTTAATATGGCCCATTTAGCTTGATCCCGCATTTATGTGAGCGGTTTCCCAGGAAGTTAGGCGGTTTTTGAGGGATTCCTTTTAATCCGCTCGGAATCTGCTCCTGCCGCTTGGATGTCCCAGACGCGCCCTTAATGAATCCCCTTAACGAGGCTCATTTATATCCGGCGGCTCATTTGATAAGGTGGAGAAGTGGAACGGACGCCTCTTTTTTCTTCAGATTCTTTGGGAAAGTTGAATACATTTAATGCCATCCGTTCTGCTCTTCCTATAAGAAGGCAAGCAGGAGGCCATCACTTTCGTACTAACCCCCTTCCCTTCTTATGAGATCACGACAAATGATGAAGAAATCATGCCCCTCCTCTAGACACCATATTCTGATAAAGCTTGAAATGGCTCGATCAGGGCAAGGGTGGCGCAGACTTAAGATCCGCCCCGCCTCTCTTTTAGCCAAAATCCGAAGCAGGGGCTCATCACGCCGAACTCTTGGCGTGACTGAGTCGAGAATACCCAATATCAGCACCACCCGGCTCCTCACGAGCGTACCTAATATGGCACCAACGTGTTAGGAGTCAGGGCTGAGGCAGGGGCTAAGTGCTTCTGCTTCTCCCTCTTTTGCTCCTCGGTGCCCTCCTCCACCTTCTTCTTATAGTCTTCCCAGCACCAGTTCCGTCTTGGTGCCTTCCCTTTTCCCTCTTTTGTTCCTTTTCTTTCTTTTCATCCCTACTCTCTTCTTCTCCTCCTTCTTTACTCATGTCCTCCATCTTCCTCATTCATCTCCTCCATCTTCTTCAATTCTTCTTCCTTCTCCTTCAATTCTTCTTCCTTCTCCTTCAGTTCTTCTCCCTTCTCCTTCAGTTCTTCTCCCTTGTTCTTCATCCTTTTCCGAAGGAGGTTCTTGTCACGATATGAGCAATGTTGAGACAGAGACTGAAGAGACCTTGAAGATGAGTTTAGAAGAAGCCTGACTGTTTACTTCTCTGTACTGCGAGTGTTATCGTTGCTTTAGCAGTTCTTCTTTTGTATAGGCTTGTTTGAGCCCTTTTTCGTACATTGTAATAATCTCTTATATTAATAAAAGTGTTTATTATTTCATTTTGCATATTCTGTTTATGTTTTTGTATATTGGTAAACGCTGCTCGGCTCAATGAGAAAGTATCTAAAACCGATGACAACTAAGACCAAAATACTTGATAATAAAAAGATGTTGCCATAACTTTAATATAAGTGTTTGGCCCAATAAGGCCGACCAGTGAAAAGTAATAATTACCATGCTGGCCGAGGAGAGAACTGGAGGTTTGATGCCGTGTTTGGGTCCGAGGACCATACAAGGCCTTGACTCTATCCAAAACTCGTAATAATAATAGTTTTTATACTTGGTTTCCCCATAGGCTTGAGTCCGAGGACCATGCAAGGCCTTGGTTCAGTCCAAAACTCGTAATAATAATAGTTTTTATACTTGGTTTCCCCATAGGCTTGAGTCCGAGGACCATGCAAGGCCTTGGTTCAGTCCAAAACTCGTAATAATAATAGTTTTTATACTTGGTTTCCCCATAGGCTTGAGTCCGAGGACCATGCAAGGCCTTGGTTCAGTCCAAAACTTATAATAATAATAGTTTTTATACTTGGTTTCCCCATAGGCTTGAGTCCGAGGACCATGCAAGGCCTTGGTTCAGTCCAAAACTTGTAATAATAATAGTTTTTATACCTGGTTTCCCCATAGGCTTGAGTCCGAGGACCATGCAAGGCCTTGGTTCTGTTTCATTCCCTCTCCTTAGGTACCCCGTACGCAGCCGGGCAGGAGGTTGTCCTTGGCATTAGTTATTACCCGGCGTGGGCCGTAGTCCGTGGGCTATCATGTAGCAGGGGCATGGGCCGCAAATTTACTAGGCCCACAGATCGGGAGGTATTTCCAGAGTCTTTGGCCATGCGGTACTTTTGGGTGTCCCGATGTTCGAGGTGCACCTCCACGAGGCTCCTTTAGTCTTGTCGTTGCAGAGGTTTGTTGGAAGTCGAGCTGGAGACGTTTTGTCTGTAGCGTTCCTTGGGAAGCTGCGCTAATTAAATGCCACCACCCTATCTCCTCAAATAAATAAGAGAGCAAGTCTCTTTGCCTAGGCACCAGCTCCTTAGTCTCCTCCTTCAGCTTCCTCCCGCAGTAAGTCATGTTTGAGACGAGGGTCGGGGAAGGAAAACTCTCTCCGCCGCAAAGGCGCCACGTTCTCCTAAGGCTCAGAAGAGTGATATACGGGCAACGAAGGCGTAGATTCAAAGAAATATTCCCTTATGACAGAGGGGAGAGGGTGTTTCCCACGCTTTTAGTCAAAATCCGAAGCAGGTTCTGGTCATGCCAGATTTTTGGTATGTCCGAAGAAGGAATTTTCACCATCAGCACTGTCTACCTTGTAGCCGGCAAATTTCTGCGGGGGCTGCCCAACTTCCGGCTCCCTGCACCTTCTTTGTAGATGGTGTTAGCCTGAGGTCAGGTTCTTTTGCTGCCTGAGTTTCGGGCACGTGAAAGCGTAGAGGATGAAACGAGGTCTTGAGGCAGTAGCCAACCTCTCCTCTGTGCTACCTGCATCCTCCCACTGCGGCGTGAGGCTCAAGTTGGGCTCCTTTGCTGCCGGAGCTATGGGCATGCGAAAGCATGGGGGAAGGGACAAGGCCTCGAAGCAGTAGCCAACCTCTCGTCTGTGCTACCTCCTCGGCCTTCTCTTGCTTCCTTGCAACTTTCCTTTCTATCATGTAGCAAGTTTTATCACAAGTTGATTTCAGCTTTTTGTTGTATGCTGTACTGTTTCTTTGTTTCAATAAAAAAGGAAATTTTGCCTACTTATTTTGAATACTACTCTTATTGCAACATTATTTTGTGGAAGGGTGTGCTCCCTATGTTTGTTTCTTCAATGATACTTAGAGCAGGAAGTTTTGAAACATAATCCAATCAATTCTAATGTACGAACACTACCAAACATTACGGCGATAATTCATAGCAGGTTTAACTCAGGAAACTAGCAAAGATAACAATTGAATATTCTGTGATAAATATGAGTACCGTCCGAGGAGTTGACGGAGGGTAAAGAACTCAAATCGTTTCTCAGAGGACGTATTGCCCTACGTCGCGTCGATTCCCTTGGTGCTGCAGATATAAGAACGGACTTGCGAATCCCCGCAATTTGGGAACTGACCCAATGGCGAGTGGAGAGCTTTCCTCAGATGAATCCAAATTCTACGTAATGTAGTTTTTCCTTACGAGTAGTTGGTTTTCCCATAGGTTTGAGTTCGAGGACCATACAAGACCTTGGTTCTGTCCAAAACTCGTGATATTTATCTCTTGTACTTGGTTTCCCCACAGGCTTGAGTCCGTGGACCATGCAAGAC
>NC_044914.1:4097746-4297725 GCF_001633185.2 Quercus lobata
TCATGTCATTTGGTTTGGGCTATGGATATCGTCAATTGTTGCCAATGATTAGCTCCCATCCTTTGTTACAAGGTGGGACACAGAAAGATCAACCATTAGCTCAATAATTCTTTAATGAATAAAAATATAAAAAACAAACAACTTCATGCCCTATAAAACTGTAAAGAAGCCATAAGAATTGTAATCAAATTTGTAGGATCTCTAAAGTTTATTTTTAATTGCTTGATTCAAAGATTTAAGAGACTTGGGCGTACTATTCTTAAGATTGCTTTATGTCTCTCCAACTAGAGAATGCATCATGCACTTTATATAAAGTGTATAAGGTTGGCATTATTCTTCCACTTGGGCTTTTGTAATACCCATTATTATCATAATCTTTTGAATTAATTTATAAGGGCTTGAACCTTTTACTATAATCATTTAATTGTTCATATAATATAAGGGCTCCATTTTCATCTCATAATTTCATGATCAAGTAAAGTAGTAGAGGGAGTTGAAAGCTTTTTGTTTGTGGTCTTTATGTGATCTCTTCCTCTCTTATCTGTCTCTCCCAACACACTTTTTTGTTTCCTCTAATTAATGTGTTTTTCAAGTAATCATGTAATTCTCAATCATAGGAATTGACTGTTAACTTGTTAATTAAGAGCATTACGACAAAGTACTAATGTGTTTTAGACCAATTTGTGATGAAAAAGAGTGGTTCTAGATCAAGTTATTGAGTTTTAATTTTGATGTATGCTTTTGAAATAGAGTTAAATTGCTAAAGAAACAGGTTTCCTTGCTATCACTTTCTTATTGAAAAGACAACAATGCACCATCAAATAGTGTCGGGGCATTCTTCTTTAATATTCCATTAAGTCCCAAGTCTCTGGTTGGTGATCTAAGGACCTAAAGTTAATGGCAACATTTCAATGGTGAAAAGTAAATCATAAGGGACGGAGGGAAATCTGTTGTTGCAAAGTTTGTTCAGGTTACTTTTTAGTAGCGTAGAGGAATCATATACTCTGGCAAATGATCAAAAAGGCATTAGCTATTTATCTTTCATCTTTTCATCGAAGCAGGCACCATTCTTTCCCTGCAAGGAATTCTCAGCAAAATTCCCACGAGTACTCCAGCTGAAATTGGAAAAGTGTCATGACATTATCATTATGCAATCAACCCTAGCTTAAGGGGCAAGGTTTTTCTTTTCTTTTTTTTTTTAACCTTCAAATATATATATATATATATATATATATATATAAAAGAGCATATAACTAACATATATAGGCCGATCACTGACATGGTCTATTGATACCTAGGGGTTGAGGGGTGGGGAGGAGTTCTGATAATAGTAGGCGATTCTAACCAAGCTAAATAAATAAATAAATAAATATAAATATATATATATATATATGTATATATATGTATATAAATGATTAAATTGGTCATGTTATCAAATTATTGTCGTTGCCTACGTGATGATATGTATGTGGAGTCTGATCTATTATGTTAATTATATCAAGAGCCCCAAAATTGGGGCAAGTATAATTATTGGGGAGTATTTTTAGAATTTGAGAATACATGAGAATGACATGTAGTTCAAGTAATAAAAAATTATATCTATGTTAATGATCCATAACTTTTAATGTGACAGTTACAACAAACTACATTAATTTTGTGTACATAACCCTAGTTCTGGGGGAGCCACTTAAATTTAAGTATTTGCTTTTATCTTTTCTATATTTTATTTTCTGCTGTTTACATCTCTTAGATCGAGTGGGTTATTAGGTTTCTTAATTATGGGTCTTATTGAAAGAGCATATATGCATGTGGGCAAGTTATGTTCCAAAAGGAGGTGTCAGAATCTCTTTGCTGTGATCTTTCAATTAATTAACAAAAGAAAAAACTGAAACAAGTTTGTGAAAGATGCATAAACACCACAAAAATGTGTGGGAGGAAAAAGGATGGATAATGGGGTCTTGAATAGAATTATATAAAGAAGACAAAAAGTTAGGAATAACTAGTCCATGCTTATTGATGGGTGATTGAGAAGCTTCACAATCCACAAGCACACGGTACTGTCCCTACCATGCACATCTTAAATTAGCATCTGCTTCGTTTTTTTATAACCCACCGCCTCCTCTAGCTTTCTTCCCCCTTCCCTTTTGGCCTCCCCTACCGCTACGATTTATTATTTTGTGTAACCATTGCATCTAACATCTCTTTCACCCCATGTGAGAGGAATGTATGCAACAGTTACATATAATCCTTTATTATTAATAATAATTTTATATTTTGATTTGTAAAATGTCAAATATATATCCATTTTATGATACAAATTTATTTTCTCATAAATCTCTAGCTCACGATAAAATCTACACTATATCCACTTTTGACTATATTCACTTTTGGATTTATAAAACACTAAAATTTTATCATGACATAGGTTTTCCATATTTTGAAACAAATGGAGAAGATCTTGATCCATTTCACATGTGTAACCTATTTTGAGGCTACAAAAATATACCTTAATTGGTTTAAACATTTAAGAGCGCTTACATTAGGCTCTCCATTTTTTTTATATATAACAAAACTGGCTAGAATTGAAGCTCCCACATCCGGTTTTGTATCACCATTTAAAAATTTGCTAAAAGATGTATTGCTCTATTACAATACCAAGCATCATAGCTTTTGTATACTCTCAATAATACCCGGTAAAAAAAAAAAAAAAAAAGATTTAAAATGAGGGGTATTTAATTAAATTTGTTTATGAGGGTTAATTTTATAATTAATATTACTAAGGGGTTAGGTTGAAATCCTAGCTATATATAATTTAATTTAAATCAGCATATAATAACAAATATTTTGAGAAATGAGAGTCAGGAGAGTACCTAAAATACTCAAATAAAGAAGGTTTGACTTCATAATTGAAGTAAGAGCCTAAGAATCTCTTTCTTGTCAAATCTAAGTTTTATTTGGAATTAAAATATTATTTTTATGTGGGTATTTTGGCCAGTACTGAAACTATTTAATTATTCAAGAGTTTTAGGGCCTGTTTGATAGCCCATTTTGAGCAACGTTGTTTTATGTTTAAACACCCAAACAGGTGGACCCCATATTGAAATCTTTGTTTGGTATGTGAGTCTGAACTACTGTTGTTTGAGTTGTGTTCAAGCGTTGATTGAGCAAGTATTTCACATGAGATGAGTTGTGTTCAAGCTTGTTTGAGTGTGTGTTTCACTGTGCTCTGGGCCCACGCATATAATTAATCATACCGTTTCTTCTCTCTCACGTGTTTAGTCTTGATGTGAAATAAAGAGAAATAGTACTAGTGGCAGTTTTTTTTTTTTTTTAAAAAAAAAAAACACACTTACCAAACACACAACTTCATATTTCTAAACACCAAAATATCTATTTAAAACACATTACCAAACACATTTATCTCTTTATGAATACTATAAATACATATTTTTAACAACACTTTTTAAACCACATTTCCACATCATTTTAAACAATGTTACTCAAACTCCTTTGCCAAACAAACTCTTAATGATGCAAATGAAGAAAAGTTTGGATTTATTTTCGATAAACTAGACGTTGTTACTGCAGATTTTTCTATGTTCAATAACTTAGGGCTTATTTAGTACATGTGATTAAACAACTGTTTTTAAATTTTTTTTTTTTTAATACATGTAGGTAAAAAAAAGTATGAAAATATGTGTAAAATTATTTAAAAATTAAAAAAATGTATTTAAGTCTTTGAGTAACTGTGCCGAAGCAGGGGATTTGATGAAAAAAGAAAAAAAAAACTATTGCGCCTAGGCTTTGAGTACGTCATCACGTAAAAATTAAAAAATTGTTTTTTTTCCAAGGCCATGTGCCTAACTTGTACCTTCCTTCTTTTTTTTTTTTTTTTTTTTTCAGCTAATGCCTAACTTGTACTTGGAGTTATCATCATCTCAGAAGATGATAATGGGGGCAGGTGGCATGAGATTTTGAGATGATAATGGTGGCAGGTGGCATAAAAAAATAAAAAAGGAGGAGGGAAGTAATAGTGTCCAGGAGTCTTTTGTTTTTCTTCTGGTATGATATAGTACTGAGAGTTTTGGCCTTATCTCTAGGGCATTAATGGTGGCAAAAAATAAAGAAGATATATTAAGAATATGACAATTTTTGGGTATGAGATATTTTTAGGGTATGTTTAGATATCATTTATTTTATTGAAAATTAAAAACTAAAAATAATAAAAAAATAATTTTTGGTAACTATTTACACTAAAAAATACTGTTCATATGCCTTGATATACTGTTCATATCTCATGAACATTACACCAGTCGCTAGTTCAAAAAAAAAAGGGGGTTGAAACGCAAAATGTCCAAACGTGGATGTGATCCAAACGCTTAATTAGTAGTTTTTCTTTTGACTGAGTATCGTTATAAGTTTTTCTTGAATTATTTGATTATTGAGTAAATGGTGCCCGAATATATTTTTAGGTGATATCTAAGGATTTTAGAGGAAGTGTTAGGGAGAAGTTCTTTTGTGGTGAGCTAATTGAGGTAAATAATCTTATCCTAATTGGTTTTATCTTATTTATACTACTATATTTTAACTACTAAAAATTGTTTATAATTGTTACAATTTTATTTAATTGTTTTAGCTACATTAATTTAAAGTAAAAAATAAAGAATTATCACAAATATATTGAGTACTAAATATATAATTATATATATATATATATATATGTATTTGAATGAGATATATTTTTGTTGAAACTATGATTCGATATATATGATTTTAGACAATCTAACTATGTTTTGATTCTGATACCCAACCAATGGGGGTTATTCATTGGTACTGAAACTAGTTTTATCTGGGGCATTACGAGCCTATCGTGTTTTTGGACCCAACTAACGGGGGATATACATTAGCATGGAACTAGTTTTATCTAAATCTGATGCCCAGTCATGAGGATATAGTGTGACCATAGTTGTAAAGATTGTTAAGAATATAAATTATGTTGGATATTTGAATTTGCTTAAAGTCCTTAAAACTACTTATATGTTTTTGGAACCTATTGTAAATTATAGCTTTGATATATATATGGAAAACCGATTTATTTCTAATTCATCTATGATATATTTGTGAGATTTAAAATATTTGATCTATATACAAATTATTATTTTAAAGATCTATTTGTTTAATAGAACTTATTAGGACTTTGGTTACTTATTAAGTTGTCAACTCACCCCCCCCCCCTCTTTCTCCTTTCAGATTTTGATCAGGAAGAGTAGCATATTTTTGAGCTTCCGTTGGGATGTGCGTATGAGTGAAGTGTAGGAATCATTGGGATAAGATTTGGACTTTTAGGTTTAATATTGTCTTTTGTTTAGACTTTAGTCTCAAAGATTTAGTTTATTTTCTTTATGATGTTTGAAAATTATTATTTTGTTGATCCTTTGAGAATTGCACTATTGAATATCTTTATAAGTGTGTGGCTATTGTCACGTTCCTAGCTCCTCTCTCTCTCTCTCTCTCTCTCTCTCTCTCTCTCTCTGTGTTGGATGTGTGCTACAATGGTTGTTGTTCATGCGATGTGGTGGTCATTGGGCGAGGTGCATGGGCGGCTATGGATTGCTAGTATGAGTCATCATTTGTGGTGGTCATCTTTTGGGTTGTTTCTATTGGTCAATTGGTGTTGTCGAGTCACTGATTTGCTTGGTCTACTTGCTACAATGGGCCAAGGAATTGATGATTTGATCATGGGTGGGGGGATTGCCGCGGTGGGATTAGGCTTGGGTTGATCTAGCCAAATCATTACTATTGTGGGATGGGGCTTTGATGATTGGGAAAAATTAACGGATGCCTTAAAGGCATTAGTTTATGAAATATTTTTAGAATTTTCTTAAGGGAAAATAATAAAAAAAAAACTTTTTGACAGTTTTTTAACAAATACCCTAAGGGCACCCATTAACCAAACCCTTAATGGTTTGGACATGGGTGGTGGATCCCTCTGGTGGAGTTAGACATCGGTTTAGCTAGCCCAAATCTAGCATTGCTTGAGTTGGTGCGAGAGTGCTGTGGGAAAAATATAAAAAAGAAAAAAAAAAGAAAATCATTTTAGATTATTTAATATGACACATATATATATATATATATATATATATTATAAAATAAAAGGTGGAATGTAAGGTGTATTGTAAGAGTGGATGGCTAAAATAGAAAAAAAGTGACTATTAATTACAAAAATTTTGCCAAATTATACAAAACCAGATGTGACTCCTTTAAGATATTAATTTGAGATCATGATCATATCATCCTCTAGATGATTTTTAAGCAATGATAGAAAATTGTGCCTATGTGCAGTAGCATCAATAAACTATAAGTAATGTTATGGGTACAATAAAAAAACCAAAATAATATTAGAGCATTCCTAAATTGTCATATGATTAAAAAAAAAAAAAAAAATTGTGATGGGTCCATGTGTGAGTTGGTATGCCAATTTAAGAATATATATATATATATATATATATATATATGAAATTGTTGTGGTTTTTTTGGTTGAATCCCTAGCAATTCATAAACTATGTCAACAATTTGTTTTTATTAAATTATTTTCTTACCAATAATTTTATTTTCTTTGGTGATGAAATACCAATAACTACTTAATTGTGTAAAAACTGTATAAGGGGGACATTTCATAAACTATTTCAACAATTTGTTTCTATTAAATTATTTTCTTACCAGTAACTTCTTCTTCTTTTTTGATGAAATACCAATAACTATTTAATTGTATAAAAACTGTATAAGGGGGACATTTATGTAGGCATACTCTATGAGTACATGTAATATGCTAGTTGTACAACTAAAGGTTAATTGGCCTGGGCCTAGGCCTATATGACCCTACATCCTTTTTATCATCCACTTTTTTTTTTTTTTTTTTTTTTTTTTTTTTTTTTTTTTTTTTTTTTTCTTATTTTTTGGCTTGGTAGTATATATATATATATGGACATTCTAATAAATATTCTCTAATAGTCTCTCTCAAACTCAAAATGGGCTCTCAAACTCAAAATGGGCTGCAGGAAGTCAACCTGCATTTGGATAAAAGATCGTAGAACCAATCCAGTAAATGAGATTTAATGAAAATACTGGTTTTATCTTGAAAGGAAATAGATAAAATAAGCTGTAAAGTAACCTAAAGAATATAGTGACAAACAAAATAGCAATAAATTTCAATATATGTTTGGTTAATTTATGAAAAAGTTATTCTGTGCGATCTATATTGCATTCAAAATCTTTGTACGAATTTTCAAGTCGGTCAAAAATTAATAACTTTGTAATCAATTAAATGTTCAATTTTCAATTTTTTTTTTTGGTATAAATTTGTGCATAAAAAATAATTTTTAGAATCCTTTTCCTTTTTCCTTATGTGTGTGTGTTTGTTTCTTAAAAAAAAAAAAAAAAAGGCTATTGTCCTATATTGCTTAAGAGAGTGTGTTGTTTGTAGTATAATTTACCACACCCTCCCTTAAAAGTTACCATGACTTTTGAAGTGGAGTTGTGGTGTGTTTTTGTGTTAAAACTCATTTTCCTCTCCCTTGTACGAATGTTTGTTTATCAAAAAAAAAAAATAATAATAATAATTTTATTAATCGAATAATAAATAACATCCGATTTTAACGAAATTTGACATACATATTAAGAACATGAAAATCATAAAATTCAACAATTATATTTTAAAAATTTACATCTAATAAAAAGACAGAGGAATAGGGTATTGCTCCGTTGTCATATTCTTATTAGTGCAAGTTAGATAAGTGTACCCATTAAAGTCTCCTGGTTACATCCATTTCTTGGCATTGGATGCTAAAAAGCTGTTGCAATTTGCAATCACAAAGCTCCTCCAAGTAGTAATGCAGCATCCCAAAAAAAAAAAAATGTTAAAGCAGGACATCTGTCCAAACCTCATAGTCTACCGACACGCCTAAAACTTAAGCCTCCAAAGGCCGACATGTAACACTCAACCAATAATATTTTCCAAATCCATCAATCTCTTACTCTATATATAAAACTCAAAGGTCCTATCACAACCCCAAATCCTTCTACACTCTCCTAAACTTTGATCAAACAAATCTGTTGCTTCTTCATCGATCTTTCCTCATTTTGTTTGACACTTTTGCTAATTGCTTTTATTTGCTGCAACCAATATGACTGGTGGTATTGGAGTTCCAGCTTGTGTTCAATGTGGCACTCATAGCAACCCATGCAGGTGCAAGTTTGTTGGCCCAACACTTGGGTTCTTGGCTTTTGTTGTTACTGCTATTGTGGAATGGCCTGTGGGGGCTTTGGTGTATTGCTTTCGCCACACGAAGGGTCGTCGTATTATGGCTCATCCTGCTGCAGTGGTTTACCCTTGTGTCTCTAATAAAATTCCCATATGATTGGTGAAAACTAGCTTCTGTTTGGTTTTTTTGTAATGTGTAACTGTGTGTGCCTATGTTTTCTGTGTTAATCTGCTTGTAAAAATATATATATCTCAGTTTGTGTGTATGTGACCTTCTTTTATACGATAAAGGTCACTTCTTGTTCGAATTAAACACTGCTTCCGTGAAGGGAATAGATGCGCTGATGCCTTAGCAAGATTGGTTCCAACCAAACAGAGGATTTTTGTGTTTTTCGAAGTCCGCCTGTGGACATTGTTGAGCTGCTAAAAGCTGATTCTGATGGCTTGTACTTAAATAGACTTTGTACTAAGCCTATTCTGGTTGTTTAGTTCTAGGAATATATTCCTTTTTACCCAAAAAAGAAAAAGAAAAAAGAAATAAAAGAAGTCACTTCTTGTCAATGTGATTTTTTTTTTTTTCTTTTTTTTGGGTGTGAGAGAGAGAGAAATGAATTACTCATTACTCAATCACAAGTGGCACAAGTTAAGCAGAATAAAACTCGACTACTTAATCCAATTTAAACTAGCAACAATAATATTTGTTAAGGATACTCTAATTGACACAAAAAGCCTAGGATTGACACAACGACTTTTAAAATTTTCCCCATTCTGACTATCCTGGTTCTAGTTTTGGCATCTGTATAACTTGAAGACTACCCATCTTCTCCATTATATTATAATATATTTTTTTTTTTTTGAGAAACCAAAAAGGGTGGCTCATGTGTGATATCACAGCCGACCACACCCCACAGATACATCGCCTGTGAGTACCACCAGCACATAATGGTGCCCGCGACTTGGACTCCACCCATGCACTTCGTTTTTTTTTAGAAACCAAAGTCCAAACCCCACACCTGTGGGGTATGAGGACTCGAACCCGCGCTTGGCACAGCCATCAAGAAGGAGACAACCACTAAGCCACACTAGCTGGTGGTCCATTATATTATAATATTCATATCCTCAATTAGTTTATTGTTTTACAAAATGGATAAGAACCATATTTGGAATCTACCTCTCTTGATTAGTGTGCTTTCTTTTAGGATACACGTGTAATTACGTGGATAATGAAATCAGCACACACACAGAGATTCATATCAATATATTCAATTTTAGAATGACAATACCCTCACCACTCTTATAACAAAAAAATGTCACTTGGATTGTCAATGACCATCTTGTCTAATGGCATTCCGTTCCCCTATATGAGATTTCGAATTTTAGATTAGAGGGTTGAATCTTGTTTCCCTTGACTTTAAAAGTAAATATTGAAAAAAAAAAATCTATAGAAAGAAAGAAATGGTTCAATTTGGATTTTTATTTCAAGCCGTTGAAATTGCTCAACCGCCTCTTCCTCATCAACGGCCATTGACGTTAATTTGCATCTGAGGGAGTGCTTGTTTATTTCCGTGAAATCGTAGCAATATAATTTTTAGAGTATTGAGGTTAAACCATAAAGAGCAAAGTAAATTCAAAAACAATGTAATCAAACAACATTTTGGATGAAAAACAAAAGTAAATTTTTTGCTTCATGATTGTTAACAATTAAAAATTCTTTGCAATCTAAAAAAAAATATATTTCATATTTGATTATTCTTATATAATTAAAAACCTATGATTTGATTGAACTAAGGCAATTCAAATATAATTAAAAACCTATGATTTGATTGAACTAAGGCAATTCAAGAACGCGTGATAACCTAGATTAATAATATGATTAGAATAGTTTTCAGAAAAACTCATTGATTTAATTTCTATTTGAAACTATTAGAAATTAATCTAAAAAATAAGAAAAACATTATTGAACTTATTGAAAGCATGAAAAAAATAAGAAAAACATAATTGAACTTATTAAAAGCATGAAAGAACTAATACACCAAAAGAAATCTAATTGAACAATCGAAAGAAAATATGTTGTTTTCTAAAATCTTAGAAAGAATCTCATTGATATTCATACCTTATAGAAGAAACATAGTTCCTAACCCTAGCAAAGAGTTTAAACTGCCAGGAAAGTAAAAATTTTTTTCTTTGGAAAATTTGTTCTCCACCACCTCCCTTCAAAACTTTTGACTATGCAAAAAGCATACCAAGAAAATAAAACTTTTGACTATTTAATTTTTATCTAGATTTTCAGTAGATTTCGACTTTCAAAAAGTGTGAATTTTGAAAAACTCAAAACTGGAAACTTGTAGATATTTAAATTATGGTTCCAGCCTATTCGGCCTTGAATCAATTGGATTTTTGAGGAGAGATATACATTCAAAATACTGATTAATACTTAAATCTAATTTTTCCTTTTTAAATTATGTCTCTTTGATTTATTTCCTTATTTGAAACTTCCAAACATGGTAAACAACCCAATCACTCCAATTGCAACTCCTAAAACATTTAAGTATAATCCTTTAGCTCTTCTTTAATTTTAGTTTCACCTCTTTAGATATTTCACATGATTTCTTGAAAATATAAAATTACACAATAAATGATATTGTATTCAAAAAATTACGTAAAAATAAATAGTAGAGACAAATAAAAATCAAAGCTTAATTATACAAATAATAATTAAGAAGATAATGTCCAAATAAATATATAATAAATACATGTTTTAAGGTGTTCTCAAAGATGAATAATACCAAAAAGGTCGAGCTTTATCAAAGAGGAATAATGCCAAAAAAGTCAAACTTGACGGCTGAGCTTAATATCTATGTTTGGGGACCACAATCTGGCAATTGTGACCTCTCTTCCTTGTCTTTCAATGCCTTGCCATCAACATCTCTCTTCTCTTGTCTATCGTCGTTGTCACCCTTGGTAGTGGAGAATCAAACAAATCGATTATGAAACCCATATGCCTTCTAACTTGACAACACAATGATAGTTGATCGGCATCAATTTGTGTTCTAACTAACCTGGCATGATTGGTCTCGCCTGACCCATAACTAATATGTTGAATTTTTTTTTTTTTTTTTTTTTGAGAAAGCTAATATGTTGAACTTATATGATAATTTTTCCTATTTGTGAGGCTTTTTAGATATGTGGAGCATAATCAATATGGCGGAAACTCCAATAATAAAATCCTAAAGTTTTATTGCCCCACTAATAAAAAAATAAAAAAGAGAGAGAGAGAAGTTTAATTTGCACTAGGCCTAAATTTAATTCACACCACAAAATTTGTACAAGCACAGTCCACTACAACCAAAACCCGTACCATACCTAACTTCAAACAGTGGCCTACAATACATTGAACCTTGGCCTTAATGAAGTTTGGTTGGTCCAAGGCTCTTTGAAAAAAAACAATAAGGGTATTTGGTTTATTGTGATGTATTTTTAATGTAATGTATATTATGATGATGTGGTATTAAATTTTTATTTTTATTTTTTTAATATTATCATAATTTAAAATTATAAAATATGTCACATCATCTTAATACATTTTTGTACTACCTCCGTCTTTTTTTTTTTATCATATTTAAAAAGTCAAACTTTTTAAGAAAATATTATTTATTCTCTTGTCTACCTTTTAAAAATGTATAAGTTTCTAAAACTGCCCTTTAAAAAATTTATTAAAAAATTGAATTAGTAAATTAATAGGGGTATAATAAAAATATTAGTAAATTAATAATTTTTATTTTTAGAAACAAAACAATATTTTAGAACATCTCAAAATAAAATAAAAATAGTACGGAAGGGGTATTAAAATTACGATAACGTAATACTAGCATCTGCGCGTTTAAAAAAGAAAAAAGAGAGATAGAGAAGTTTAATTTCCACCGAGCCTAAATTCAATTCGCACCACAGGAATTGTACTAGCATAGTCCACCACAACCAAAACCCGTACACCATACCTAACTTCAAACAGTGGCCTACAACACATTGAATCTTGGCCTTAATGAAGTTTGGTTGGTCCAAGGCTCTTCAAATATATATATATATATATATATATATATATATATATATACAGGGACGGAACCAGGATTCAAACCTGAGGGGGGCAAAGCTTAAAACAAATTTTTTTTTTATGAAAATAAAAACTAACATCTATTTTATATTCAACAAAATTCTACATATAAAATAAGTGTTTCTTAAACATTTCAACACATTTATCAAAATGAAACTCGGCACTATTTCAGAGGAAATCCAAAAATATATATATTTAAGGCAAATCTTAATTTTTCAAATTATCTATGTATACCAGTTTTTTTTTTTTTTTTTTAACTGGGGGGTCTATTAGGACCAAAATTTAAAATTTCAACATATATATATATATACACACTAGCTTTTTTTTTTTTTTTTTTTTGGGGGGGTTTTGGGGTTTTTGGGGGGGGGGGGGAATGGCCCCCTCTGCCCCACTGTAGTTCCGCCCCTGTATATATATATTAGGAGCATTTAGTTTATTGTAATGTATCTTTAATGTGATGTATATTATAATGATGTGATATTAAATTTTTGACAGTGAAAAAACAATAACTAACTTTTCAAATTCTTTTAATATATATAGATTACAATAATATAGTAGTACGGTGTAATGTAACATCACGAACTAAACGCCTCCTTAGAGAAGTAGATCTGCGATAATGAATTTGTATTTAATTTATACTTCTTTTTTTTTTTTTGATGAACTTGTATTTAATTTATACATAGTTTATTTTGTTATGAAATTTGATAGGACTTTGCTTAGAAGCCTCTCCAGTTTCTTTACTTAAATTCAAAGCAAGCCTAGAAAGGAAAAGACAAAAAAAATCAAAGCAAGAAAAGGTAAAAGCCTAGAATAAACCATAAAGAATCACCAAAAATACCAGCGAATAAAAGCAGCTAACAGTATATGACTACATGAATGAATGACTTTAAAAGCTCACAGACGACTTAAGTCAACTAGTCAAGTCTGTGTTAACTGGTAAAACACGGAGCAGTCTCTTGCCCAATTACAGAATGCCATGTCAGCATTTCACGCGGTTGGATTACCCAATCACTACACTATGGTCCACAGTAGAAACTTTGAAAGAGTCTTACACCCATATCCCCATGTCCTATTATAATGCAAGAACTAAGTTATTTCTATGCAACAAACATAGCTAGCTAGCCTCCATTATTACAGTACTCTTAGTGGAGTTCATACATTTCTTATAGTTCAATCCTCTTATTGTTCATGACAAGGCCTCTAATTCCTAGCCTTCCCATTCATAATCTTTGGTTTACTTCAATACCCGTCAACTTTTTCTTTGTCATAATTGCAGTCGCATCCATATTTTCCATCATGGCATTTCTATGTACTTCTAGCAAAACCAAGAAATCGTTGACACTAAAAACAAGCTTTCTGTCGAAGGAGAAGAAGGTTTTCTCAAAGTTGAATAGCAATATTAGCAGCAAAGCTCTTTCGATGGTGAAGATGTTGTCTTGGAGGAAGGTGGCGGAGTCAGAAGGAGAAGAAGAAGAATTGGTAGAAGACTATGATAGTGATGAAGCAGTGTGGAGGAAGACGATCATTAAGGGAGAACGTTGTCGTCCCTTGGATTTTTCAGGTAAAATTGTATATGATTCGCAAGGAAATCTTCTACCTGATTTGCCTCAACCAAGTTCAAAGTAACAAGCGTGTTCCCTTGGAAACAATATTGAGTTTTTTGTGTGTTGAACGGGTGATTCCACAAGAGGCTGAAACTATGGCTACTCTTTTCTTTTTTCTTTTTTTTTTTCTTTTTTTTTTTCTTTTTTTTTGGGTTCTTATTACGATCAATTACTGGGAGGCTGTTGATGTTTGTTGTGAAAATGTTGTGAACATAAATAAATAAAATTATTTAGAAAAATGAGGACAAAAATAAAGGCAAAGAAATGGTGCAGGGAAAGTTCTTGTACAAATTGAAGTTTCGAACTGGATTTTTTTTTTTGCATTGAATATGAAATTTTATTCAAAAGACTAAGAGATACAATAAATTTGTTTCAGCAGTCTACAATAAGGGTAAATACTAGTTTTGGAGCTGAAATCATCGCTTCAAGTCACAAGTTTAGCATAAAAAGTGTGTACATTTTTGTGCAACTAGTGTGAAATAAACATTACTGAACAAAACTTTAAAGCTGCAAACCAGCCAGTGGCACTACAACTAACAAAAATAAAGACCTATTTAAGATCCATTAAATTTAAAAATATGAAAAAAAAAAAAAAAATGAAGAAGAAGATGAAAGAGGACGAAATAAAATCCTTTAAATACAACATAAGGGCAAACCAGTAATGAAAATGGAAATTTGGGAGTAAGACTATATCTGAATTATTTCTTTTCTATTACTCATCCACCACATCATATTATTTCTAATAATGAATACATATATCTCTCTTTTGTTCGTCTCTAAGAACTTCTCAGTTTCTATCTATTTGCATTACAATAAGAGCTTATGCTATATATAGAGGAAGAGGGAATATTGAAACGGGGATAAAGCCATAAATGAAATGGCTGAATGTCTATACCCCTAATGTGTAGGGTAGGTGGCTTGTCAAGCCGCACATGGGTCCATGTGTACAAGCAGCCCATGTGCATTTATATATATATATATATATATATAACATAACTATATTTGGTTGTAGCTTAGGAAAGGGAAGAAAAGGATAAAATGCTTGTTTTTACTAGGGCTGTCCAAGCAACCCAATCACTCAATCCAATCAACTGGAATTGACTCGTCCATGGCCTAATTCGACAACTCTGACAATCAGCAACGGGTATTAGTCTTTAGAAACCAACTCCGATGGGTCGAGTGATGGGTTTCCTTCTCTAAAGCCCAAACCACCCGAGACGACCAACAAGCACTTCAAATAAGGTCGACTCTACCTTGATTCAGCGATGATCAAGCTCTTCTCCCTCAGATTTGGTATCGCTTGGCCATTCTCCATTTGGATTTGGTGATATTTTGCTTAAATCCACTTAGATCCTGTGACATTTGGCTCTCCTCTACTCATATTAGGCATCGTTTGGGTCTGCTATTCAAATTCTTCCATGTTCCCATGTTTACCGAACATAATTAGGCAATTAGACACTTCCACAATTAAATTAGGCATTTCTATTCTTTTTTTTTTAATAGAAATTAAAAAAAAAAAAAATCAAAAATCAAACACCCTTATCCACATATTAGCCACAAACGTACCCATTAAATCATCGTGGCACATTAATTGACATGTTCAAAATGATGTAATTCACAATGAAATACTACTTTGTTCTTTAAAGAAATTACACATGAAAATTGGGACAAATATTTCTAAGCAAACGTACCTCATACTTTGTTCTTCTCCCTAGTGTTACCAAGAGCTGGTTTCCATGGCATTTCCCGGTGCCCCAACACGCCCTCTTCTGTCTTCGGTGAACGATTTCAGACCTTTTGATTATTAGACTATTAGACTATCATCAAGTCTTGTACCTTCTCAGCCACATCTACCTCATCTCTGCTTTCAGCCACCAATTTAGCCGCTTGAGCGCTTAACAACCTCATTTTCATCCTCAAAGGCATCGTACCCGCCACTGGCTAGTCAGATGCAAGACTCCAAGGTGGTATACTAATCGAAAGGTTTGAAAACGTTCTTCAAGATAGCATCAAACACTCTAGCCTATCCTTGGTACTCAGGTTTATAACACCGGATTGTGAGCTTTTATGCAATTTGTTTGCTCAGGATACTTAGTCAGTTCTATCAAGAAGTAAATTCTCTTGGACTTAAGCTCTTGTTGTTGTTGTTGCAATGGCTAGCTTGGCTAAGATGCCATAATGCGTAGAAGCTTCAGATTCCAATAATACGTGACCAGGGTAGTCCTTGACTACGTCAAAGCTCCCACAGGAGTCTGAGGCAGTTTAGCATTATGGCATCCCAGCCAAGCCATTGGAGCCACACCGAGAGCTTAAACCCAAGAAAATCAACTTCTTAATAGAACTGTCTAAGTTTACTGAGAAAAAAAGAGGTTCCTAAACGGTCACAATCTAGTGTTATACACAACATGAGTGCCAAGGATAGGCTAGAGTGCTTGAGCTATCTCATCGAGTCTTATATCCGTTGAGCAAGAAATAGGGAAGTAGGCTCAGAGATGTAGCAAATATATCTTATGAAATCGACTGCAAGTACTGTTACAGTGTTTAGAGCATGAAGATTTGGGTCTGTCACGCAAGTCTCTTTGCTGTCTTTTTTTTTTTTTATACTTATTAAATGGGTGGTATTTATTTCACACTTGTTACACACAAATGTATACACATATTTTGCACAAATCATGAGTTGAAATTAGTTCGTGTAATAATAAGTGTGTACTAGTATTTAGCCTTGTAAGCCTTGTAATACACCATTTGTGAGGGAAAATTGTTGACATTTTTTCCAATCTGTATCCCCATCTCGTTCTATGTCTTCATATACATGTTAAATCAAAATTTCTACCGATTAAATTCTTTCACTGAAATTTATATTAACAACATAACTAGTGGTAAAGGAATATTGAACATTTTAGGCATGATGATTGATGAGAAGACACTCTTCGGTGGAAAAAGAATATTGAACATTTTTTGGCATGCCATGCCTACTCTCCTTTTGACACCTTTTATATAAAAGGCCACTGGTCATAAATAAAAGTGGTGGTCTATCTGCAAAAATCTTTCAATGAAAAAGATTCTTTTTTTTTTTTTTTTTTTGGGTAAATGAAAGTTTAGGTAGGGGATTTTTTCTTTTCATTTTTTAATCCCTTTAGGCCTTACCTTTAAATAAGGGGTTTTTCTCTTTCTCCATGAGGAAAGCCCTTTCCAGATGGAGTGCATCTCTGTCTTGAAAGCCCACCTTACAGATAGGAGTTCCCCATACTAGGGTTAGGGCAAGCCACAAGCCTCAAAAGAACTTACATTGGACTTATAGATCACCCACCAAGGAGGACTACTGGTAGTAGGACTCAAATCTAGGCCTTTTGGGCGAAGTGTTCGAGCCTTACCAGCTGAACCAACCTTGTTGATCAATGAAAAAGATTCTTTTCATACCTTGTGGTGCTGTGCATTGTAGACAACTTTTGGAATGTACAAGGGATGTTTTGACTTTTGATTAGGCCTATTTAGCCACTACCCAATACTGACAGAACCGCCCCTCACCCTCTGATCCGCCCGCCTCATGGCTCCACCGCAGCTTTCAAGCACGGTGGTCGCCAGAGTTTTCTGAGTGGTGGTGGGTTTTGCATACCGATGAGAATCGCACTACACCGATATATCATATATGCATATATAAATGAATATATATATATATATATATGTGTGTGTGTGTGTGTGTGTGTGTGTGTGTGTGTGTGTGTGTGTGTGTCAATGTGTGTGTTTTAGTATAAAAAATACTAAGAGAGAGAGAGAGGCAATTTATTGAGAGAGAGAGAGAGAGAGAGATATTAGCGTACCAAAGTACCAGTATGAGATAGAGGCAAAGTGAAGCTTGAAGGAAGAAGAAGCTAGGTTATTAAGTTTATAATATAATATGTGTTGAAATGATGTCGTTTGGCTTCTCTATAAGTTAAAAATAATAATTATTAAACTACGTCGTTTTGAACCCAATATTAAAATTAAAATCAGGTCCAAAACTATGTCGCTTTTAGCATCAAATTAAAAAAAAAAAAAAAAAATTGAAATGATGTCGTTTTAACTCGTTTAAGTTTAGGTTAAAATTTTCAAATCTCAAATAGATCAAACTCTCTCTTTCTCTCTCACGCCGCTTCTCCCCCTTTCATCTCTCAAGTCTTGTGTGAGAACCTCCCTCTCCTCCTTCGCCTCTGCCTTTGCCTCCTCCTCCACCACCATCATTCTCCAAGGCCACAATGTAGCTCTCTCAAAGTTTTTAGAGAATGTTTTGATGCTCACTTCCTACTATGCTCTCTACCAAATTTGTATGTGCATTCTGTTCTTTTTTTTTTAATCTATTATTGGTTGTGTTTTTTTTTTTTTTTTAAAGAGTTTTTGTGACTTGAAATAGGATAGTTAATAGAAAGATAGTGAAATTTTTTGTTTGTTTGTTTTGTTTTGTTTTTCTTATTTATAATTTTGGGAATATTTGGGGTATTTTAATGATTTAGATGTGGTTTGTGTGTTAAATTTATTTATTTTTTGGTTCCTAAGAAAATTGAGAAATAACCGAACCGGCACCTTAGGTAGGCCGGTTTCCACCCCTCCACAATTGAGGTGCCCAAATTTGTGACCTATACATCTGGGGGTTGTCTTTAAAGCCCAACTCCGTGTCAAAAAGAGCTAGTTGATGAGTGTTACACGAGGGCCCATTGATAGGCCCAGTGTCGTGCCACGCTAGGCGTGTGCTCAAAAGGGAATAAGAGTTCTCTTTTGGGCTTATCCAAAAGAATCAAGGCTGCCCATTACTATTCTTGACTCGCTTCAAAAGCCCACGGTAATTACACTTCATTCTTAGAGAAACGAGACTCCACTCTAAAAAATAAATAAATTTCCCTATTAGCATCCGTTTGACCAAACTCTGTTAAATTGATGTTAAAAATATTGTGTACTATCTTGCTCTTTTCTTAAGGTCCCACTTCCACAATTATCATCTCTTTCAGAATTAAAATCCATTGATTTAAATTTTAATCAATGAATATTTCAAGGGAAGACCGAATCCAAACTTTTATTTATTACCACATTGTGCTTTGCTTGGTATATTTAGTATGACTTTTCCTTTTCTTTTTTCTTCTTTTTCAACGGATTGTGGAGAGATTTATATATCGTTGCAATTCTTTTAGTACTTGATAAACTTTGCATTATTATTCTAAATTTATCAGCTATGTTTTTACAAATCATGATTAAACTTTGATAAAGAAAATCTTATTGAAATTTAGAATATTTTGTTACTAAAATAAACAGGAGATATTATTTTTTTAAACCTTAACCAAGGAGACTCTTTTTTTCTTTCAGGTTTTGGGTGAAATGTCATTCTCCTAAATTTTAAGAAGAGAAAAGAGTGTAATTACCTGTATTATTATAATTTTTTTTAATAAAAAAATGGGAAGGGTAAGTGTATTTACACAAACTAACGTTCACCCTTCTCTTTGTTGCTTGTCTTCCCTTTGTAGACTAGTGTCATCTTGTGCAAAGCCGGTGAGAGAAGAGAGTGATCTCTAGTGGTGCCAAAAAGCATTTGTCCCTCTCCATCAGAGCCTCAGCATCATGACCCATGATCCAGGCTATGGGTTGGCAACACAAAGAAGTAGAGAGAAGACGTGTATGGTTTGGAAGTTTGGGGAGTACAGCCATGGAGAGAACATGTGGCCTTTACTCATTGAAGCCTTGGAAGATTGGATAAACCTCGGTATTAAAAGCTTGAAGCCTAGAGTGTAGGCGTGTGTAGCCAATTATCAATGATCTACACATAGCCACTAGATTTAGAGAGGAATGTCGAACCTCTAACCCCTAGCACCATGATGGGGAAAGGAGATGCAACCCGTTGGACCCATAAGCTAATCAAAAGAAACAATTTCAAATAGCAAGCCTGTTTAGTTTGTGTTTCACAATTGATTAAAAGTTAATTTTTTTTGTTTAAATTATTTACTGTTTATGAGTCTCTTACTAATTTTTGTCTAATTTTTATTTTAAATAATCTAACTTTAAGCTCTTTTAAAAAAATAAGTTAACTTTTAACTTTTTGTCTCATATTATGCAAATAAATTAACAAAAATAAGTAATCAGAAATATGCAAATAAGTTATAAAAAATAAATAACCTACAAAAAGTAATTTTCAAATAAAGAAATGGGAGTTCACAACCAGCCTAACCACTAGGTGAGTTTGGAAATTGCCTAAACCCCCCGAGGCAGCGAAAGAGGGTCCCAAATTTTAATAAATAGAGTTAGACCGTTAGTTGATAGATGAAAATTAAATGTTTAGATCGGCGTTCCTAATGTCAGGCAGGTTGTCCAATTTTTTCAAAAGATTGTCATTAATGCACTTCGGCACGGAGACATGATTCACTGTTTCCTCCAATAATTTAATCAAAGAAAAGCCCAAGAGCACGACTATATGAATGGGGGAATCAATTGATCTGAGAACTCAGTCCATACTTCTATAAAATGAGGGGCATGGTTGAGGAACATAAAGAGACAAAGAAAAAGTAATAGAGTCAAAATTGCTAAGTGATCATTTGACTCTAAATTAAAATATCAATTTATTTTACTATTTAGTTTATTTTTGTTACTATTTATAGGTCTTACTGTACTTTTTAATACTATTTATGGGTTTCACTGTACTATTTCAATTAACTTTTACCTTTATATATAGTATTTTCAGTAAAAAATTTTCAATTTCAACAAAATAAATAGATTCTAAATAGACCCTAAGAAAGAAAAGAAAAAGAGATAATTAAAACAAGTGAAATGTTTCCTATATGCTAGAAGTCATTTCTCAATCTCTAGAAGCATTTTCACATCTTTGGCTGCCTCATTGGCAATCAAGGTTCAACCTTGATTGGAGTGGTGGGTCGAACTCCCCATAATGAATCTGGGTCTAGTCGAGATCCACCTCCCGGTGATGGGGTGGGGATGGGTTTAGACTTTTTAGACCCAACCTACCCCTCCCCATTCCCACCCCGCCCCTAATTGATAAGGGTTAAATTATAAATTTTTCATACCCTAAAATCTTACTATTTAAACAAACATATCATTAGCTTATTTTATTTTACCCAGCATGGTTTTCTGCCTTTTTTTTTTTTTTTTTCCCCTCTAGCAAGGTTGGAAATAAGTTACCAATTTTAGCATTTTCTTTTGTCTTTATTATATACAAATTTACATATTATTAAATTATTTATTTTGTATTATGAGATTTTTTTTTTGGGTGATATTGTCTTGTTAAACACTTTAATAATATTATTCAATTTTTACTAAAAATTAGTTTGATTTGATGGGATAAATTTATTTGTAATTTCAAGTATATTTTTATTAACAAAACAAGTTTTATTAAAAACAATTGTAATAGGTTTGGGCAAATTAACAAGAATTAGAGTTTTACGAGGTGGAGCAGGGCTTTGCGGGACACCGAGGGACGAGGATGGGGCAAGAAAATTTTCTCCATCATGCGGGGAAAGGCGGGGATGGGGTAAAACAAAATCATGGAGGGCGGGGGCGAAGACCACTGGCGGCTCTAGATGCAAACCATGGTAGTCCTATGACTACCCTAACTTGTAAAAAATGGCATATATACACTTGCCAAAAAATTTATATGTTAAACTAACCTATTGTGACCACTCTAATAAAAATATTGTACACCTTAACTTGAGAATTACAAAAAGTTGGGTTTAACAAAAATAAGAATAAGGTTACATTTATAACATTTTCACAATAATTTTACAACAAATCTAATGTGGTAAGCTATTATTGATTTTAATTTGGACTTAATACAGATATTATTTTTCTACCCACCAATAACAATTTTTTGTATAAGATTTATTGTAAAAAAAATTGTGGACGTAGCATTACTCCACAATTATTTATACCCCCAAACATAATCCTTAATTCCTTTTATAAAATTAAGAAGAAAAAAAACTTAAATAACAACAATAAATATTAGTGCAAATAACAACAAAATTAGACCAAACAAAAACAAGATAAGACCAAACAACAACAAGTGATCTAGTTATTCAACAAAAAGCCTACTATAAAACAAAAAGATAAAAATCACTAAACATTCAAATTTGTAGTTCGTTCAACCTATTTAATAAAAATAATCTCTAACTCTATTTTTCCCTAAAAAATGGTACCAAGAAAAATATTGTGGTTGTCAATTCTTCTTGATGATGATGACAGTAATATTCTTTTTAGCTTTGAAGTCACAACAATTTTACTCTCCTTAGTGACTTGACTTACAACTGTAGCAAATATTCAAGTTATTGTTTTTTTTTTAATTTTGTATAATTTAAATTTCTTAGTGACCACCCTAAAAAAAATTTCTAGAGCCGCCGCTGGCAAAAACCCTATCCTTCGGACTCGCTGCACCCCATTGCCATCCCTACTACCTACGTAAACATGTTAGCTACACAAATTGAATGCCTTCGTCTCTTAAATTTTTTTTTTTTTTTCTATTTTTCCTACATATGTCATGTAATGTACTATAAGAACATTACAATAATTAACATTTTTTCTTTATATGAAACTCTATTTCTATAGTTTCTGTGGGGCCCAATAATCCGTGGGCCAGGCCCATTTACTTGTTGGGGTCCAAAGGCCCAAGCCGAGGAGGGTGATGGCCCAAGCTCGGCAATACAAATACGACGTAGCCTTGGGACGTAGCCGAGGACGACTCAGTCCTCGGCATAACCAAGATCTCACAAGAGGAAAGGGCAAAAATGGTATAGAAATAACTTTGGAAAAAAAATCTAAAATATCTACGACATTTAGAAAGGGGTACGCTGGGAAATATAACGACCCGGGAAAGCTGCTCTTATTGCCATTCAATACTCTGCACCTGACAGAGCCATACTTTTCAGCTTTTACAACCACCCCCAAACACTCTGGGTATGGGCTGATGGGACAAGTATCAGTCTGGGAAAAGTCGATCCTACACGTGGACGAAGGATAAGGAACACAGGCTAGTATAAAAGTAAAAGTAAGCAAACCAGAGAGGTGGTTGGAAAAAATGACTAAAAACCAGAGCCTCCCAGCCCGCCTCCAGGAGAAAGACTCCTAAGGCGAAGACGACTTAACCATGTATGCATATCACGTAAACCCACCGTTTGGCGACCAAGACCTAGCCTTTCAAACCCACGTTCTACAAATGATATTGTTTGGGCCTTTTTACGTGCGAACCCAACACCGTTACGGTCCGCCACGAATCGTGTCCTTACAATTGGCGCCATCTGTGGGGAAGGCTTGTGTCTTGGCACTGGTGGTGGGTTGATACCATCCTTCACATCATTTTCAGTAGTTGGATATAGTGTTTTAGAGTAAAGTCCCACTAGGGGCTACGTTTCTTCACTAGGGGCTGCGCTTTGTAGCGTCAATAGTACGGATGGTTCCAGGGGCTTGGCCGAGGGGCTGGTCCCTTTAAACCAAGATCCTACGCCATAGCCGAGGGGATAATTCCCCCAACTACTTATCAAAACTGAGTTTTGGACAGAACTAAGGTATTGCATGGTCCTCGGACTCAAGCCTATGGGGAAACCAACTACTTGGATGAGAAAACTAAGTTTTGGACAGAACCAAGGCATTGCATGGTCCTCGGACTCAAGCCTATGGGGAAACCAACTACAGAAAACTGAGTTTTTGACAGAACTAAGGCATTGCATGGTCCTCGAACTCAAGCCTATGGGGAAACCGACTACTTGGATGAGAAAACTGAGTTTTGGACAGAACCAAGGCATTGCATGGTCCTCGGACTCAAGCCTGTGGGGAAACCAACTACAGAAAACTGAGTTTCGTAAGGTCGGCTACTTAATAAAAATTCTAAGTTATTTAGTCCTCGGCTCAAATACTATAAAAGGTTAAAGCTATTAAAAGTGTTAAGAAGATGGTGAAACGCCCCACAATTCAGCCACCTACAGAGGCTGTTCGTTTTGCTGGTGGTATGTCTTTGGATGGTTACATCCCACACCGTATCGAGCATTCAGTTGTCGTCTCGGCTATTTTCAGGGTAAGTGTTGTTTTCGCAGGTTGGCGTTGTTGTGCCAAACAACTCTATTAAAGTTATGATAATATCTTTTCCTTAGCAAATATTTTGCCCCTAGGTGTCGTTAATTCAATGCTATATCATTGTGCCGAACAGCACTTGCAAGTTCATAATAACGCCTTTCTCTTTAATAAGGGATTACGGCCCCAAGTATTGTACTCTAAGGTCGGCGGTGTTGTGCCAGGCCGACTCAGTAAGCTCATCATAATGTCTTTTCTTTTCCTGCCTAATAGGAGTTTCAGCTCTAGATATCACTTGTTCGATCCACCTTTTGTATAGGCTTGTTTCATCATATATCATTGTGCCGAACAGCACTTGCAAGTTCATAATAACGCCTTTCTCTTTAATAAGGGATTACGGCCCCAAGTATTGTACTCTAAGGTCGGCGGTGTTGTGCCAGGCCGACTCAGTAAGCTCATCATAATGTCTTTTCTTTTCCTGCCTAATAGGAGTTTCAGCTCTAGATATCACTTGTTCGATTCAGTAATTATTAAACCGGACTGTTTCTATAAACACAGAGCAAGATCTTTTTATAACTAGGACTTTGGTCCTAGACGTCAATCAAAGTTTAAAAATAAAAAGAATTCACAAGATTGTACGTCTATTTCATCGTGTTATCATTTCGAAAATATAGAGATAGAAGATGCGAAGTAAGTAGTAACAATTTTTTAATATGAAGATGTATTACAACGTACAAAGAGGGGCTTAAACAAGCCTATACAAAAGGTGGATCACCAAAACAATAAAAAAAAAAAAAAAAAAAAACAACAACAACAAATGACAACAATGTAGACAAATAAACAGTCAAATGCCTTTTTAAACTCGTCTCCGAAGTCCTTCCAAACTCTGCCTTAGTAGCGCCCATATCGAGAGAATGACCTTCTTCAGAAGAAGATGGAGGAGATGAATGAGAAGATGGAGGAGATGAATGAAAAGAAGGAGGAGAAGAAGAGGGAGGAGATGAAAAGAAAGAAAGAAGAGCCAAAGAGGGAGAAGGAAAAGTACCAGGATGGATCTGGTGGCGAAAAGAAAAAGAAAGATAGGTAAAAGGAGACACCAGTGAACGAAGAGAGGAGGAAGCAGGGGCACTTAGTCCCTGCCTCAGTCCTAACTCCTAACACACTGGTGCCATGTTAGTTATGCTCATGAGAGAGCGGTTGGTACTGATAATGGGTGACCCCAGCTCAATCACGCCGAATGTTTGACGTGACGAGCCCTTGCTTCGGATTTTGGCTGAGAGGAGGGTAAAAAGGATTTTGAGTCTCCGCCATTCTTACCCTGACCGAGCCATTTTAAGCTTTGTGAGAATGTGGAGTTTCTGGGAGGGGCACGGTTCTTTCATTATTTACTCTTATCTCAAGTGTATCACGAACTAGGATACAACTAGTGATGAAAGTAAATTCCAGAGGAAGCTAAAGGTTTCAGACTTCAGAGGGATTGAAAGGGTCTCTGTACAAGAGAAATATCCTCTTGCCTCCCTTCTTATATGAAGGGTGGAACGGAAGGTATTTAATCCGTCCAGATTTCCAAGAAAATTGGTAAACGAGAATGTATCCGTTCCACTTCCCCGCATCGTCAACAAAACATCGAATTTAAGTAGTCTCGTAACGGTAAGTCATTAAAAACACATTTTTTGGATAACCAAACGGCAGGAACGCCTGGTGAATGAATGCAGAAAAATGCCTCGCAGACCGGTACATTTCCCAGGTGGATAAAGAAACGCTAGCATTAAATGAAAAGCTGAGTTAGACGAGCCGTAATAAAAGCTTGGTATTATCAAAACCCTCCTCTCCAACCAAGAGGTCAGACAGCAGGGTTTTGAGAGGTTATTGTGGGGCCCAATAATTCGTGGGCCAGGCCCATTTACTTGTTGGGGTCCAAAGGCCCAAGCCGAGGAGGGTGATGGCCCAAGCTCGGCAATACAAATACGACGTATCCTTGGGACACAGCCGAGGACGACTCAGTCCTCGGCATAACCAAGATCTCACAAGAGGAAAGGGCAAAAATGGTATAGAAATAACTTTGGAAAAAAAATCTAAAATATCTACGACATTTAGAAAAGGATACGCTGGGAAATATAACGACCCGGGAAAGCTGCTCTTACTGTCATTCAATACTCTGCACCTGATAGAGCCATACTCTTCAGCTTTTACAACCACCCCCAAATACTCTGGGTATGGGCTGATGGGACAAGTATCAGTCTGGAAAAAGTCGATCCTACACGTGGACGAAGGATAAGGAACACAGGCTAGTATAAAAGTAAAAGTAAGCAAACCAGAGAGGTGGCTGGGAAAAATGGCCAAAAACCAGAGCCTCCCAGCCCACCTCCAGGAGAAAGACTCCTAAGGCGAAGACGACTTAACCATGTATGCATATCACGTAAACCCACCGTTTGGCGACCAAGGCCTAACCTTTCAAACCCACGCTTTACAAATGATATTGTTTGGGCCTTTTTACGTGCGAACCCAACACCGTTACGGTCCACCACGAATCGTGTCCTTACAGTTTCAATCAATTTAAAAAATATTACTCAACGATTAAAATTCTACTAAAAATAGTTTTCGGTATTTTTTTTTTAAAATTGTTATCTATTTATATTAGTATAAAATTCTACTACAATTTTTCGTTTTAATAGTTTTACTAATAAAAGTTGGGTTATACATATCGTGCTTGCACTATACAATTCATTGCAAATAATCATCAACATGATATAAAGAATTTTTTACCAAGCCCAAACCTATGAAGCACTTAATTACAGAGTTGTACCAAGTCCAAACCCTACAGAAAGTAGAATATATCCTAGAAGTTACATGCTATATATGATAATGGCTTACATATTGTTGTAAAAATACTTCTTCACTCTTACAATCTTCATTTCAAAAGAATACCATGCATATCATGAATAAGCAAATATTTTGGTTTCAAAGCCTTTCAAACTCAAAATATATTGACACTCATCATGTCCTTGTTACTACGCATGCATTGAGACTGGTTCCTGGTCCGACTAAATACAAGTATTTGTCTTACTACACCTACCTATAACAACTATAATTTAGAAGACATTATATATTGAAATTCTCTCTCAAAAAAGAAAAAAAACTATAATTGAAATCTTCTACGATATAATTAAGAACAAAATCTATACAAGCATACTAATCATGGGTGTTTCCATATGCTTCACCAATATTTTGACAAAGTCTCTTGCTATTTAGAAGCAACATCTAGACAAATTTCATCTTCTTCCACTGGCACGAAGCTCACCTTCTTCTGCAAATTTAGATTTTATCCAAGAAAATAATGTTAGCATAGTTGAAATTAATGTCCAAATTTTCATGTTATTGAAGGAAATTAAAGAATCATAATCTTGAAATTTAAGCTTGCTTTAATAATTGGAAAACATAGAATTCAAAGCAATTAATTAATGTTTCTTCATGTTGAAAAACTTTAATTCTTCCGTGTCACGGGCTTGACCCACGTCTCCCTCCTCTCCCCTCCCCAATAAAATTCTAATTTAATTGGAAAAGACTTCAGAGTTTTAGAACACTAATAACTTGTGTAGGTTATATACAAGTACACATCATTATTTAATAAATTTAGTATCAATAATTTATTGCGGAGAATTTTATCCAACAGCTAGCTAAGATTTCAATGCTTTCACAATACTATTGCAGAGAATTGAACATAGGAAGTTCAATCTGGATCACTTCTTCTTTTGACTAGTTCCAATTTCTTCTAGTCACAATTATCTGGATATTTATAAAAAAAAAAAAAATTAATGCTTGTCTACAATCTCGAATAATACTGCCAAATGCCAATCTGCCTTCGTGGTCCACATAGATTTACGTTTTTTTTGGGGAGAAACGGACCACATAGATTTACAACTTAATACAGAGAATAGTACAAAATGAGATCTTTTTTTAAATTATTCTTCTTTTTATTTTATGATTTGATAGGTGAGGAAAAAGGGATTTAAACTCTCCGTCGGTAACACCTAAAGAGGCCAATTAAATTATAAAACTCTTGATTGAGGTTAATTTCAAAGTAAATCTTCTAAGATGATGATGTAATTCCAAGATTTATCTCCAAAAGAAAAACTATATTTTTAATAAAATTGTTTAGCCTATAGTGTATGTAGTAATATTTCGTGTGCGTTTGACACATCAACTTATTTAGCTTTTTGTTAAAAATATGTTAAAATATACTTGTACTTCAAAAATTTGAAGGAAAAAAAAAGTTTTTAAGAATTTATACACAAAAGCTAAAAACTAAAAGTTTGTCGAATAAATTGTAGGCAAACAGATACTTCAAGTTACAAAATTTGAAACTATCAAGCATAGATAAACATCAAGTATAGAGGGTTTTTTCTAGAAGAATTAACTGACCTAAGCATGGTCAAACAAATGTGTTAGTTTGCCCAAGTTATCTCATCAATATTACTTTAATGTAAGAAATAGTAACTTGTATTATATATTATTTTATTGTCAAACATATTTGTCTACTAGTAAGAGTAATTCAAACTCAAATTCTCTTAATTTGGCAGAAGAATCAGACAATGTTTCTAAGCTACAAAACTCTTTCTAGCATAGGATTAAAGCAGTTTGATAGCATAGGATTAAAGCAGTTTGATTGAGTAAAGAATTTATTTATTTTGGTAACCAAAGCAGACCTTTGTAATTTCATGCCTAATAATCGGCATCTGCCTAAAAAGTCAAATATGGTCGACTGGGTTCACTTCTTCGAATTCGAGGAAAATGAGGAAGTATGTCGAGTTCTTATTGTACATCGTTGTCTTATTGTTTAAGGGGGGTTTTGGCTGAGTATGTCCAATTCTTTGTCATTTGTTACGTAGTGCTTATCATTCTAGCGAACTCTCCTGAAGAACTATCAAAGCTTTCACACCAAAGTTAACAAAGATACGCCAATATTTCACTGTTTGTAACCAAGATGGACAAAATCAGGGTTTATTTTAATCCTCAACTACGTGTCTGGTAAGGTTTGGATCTTGTTTCACACAAAAACAGAACAAGTATTTTCCACCACTAATTTCCTTTTCTCATTTATTTCTTATAATTACTGTTTGACATTGAAATTTCAACGGTTTTCTTTAATACTTTGGCTCTCTTCCTTTTCGCTATAATGGCGGAATTACTAATTCTTAATTCATGATACATGTTTTTGGAAGAATTGGTCCCATCCCACGTTCAAATGTTGCCTAAACACTAGGCAATTAGCCACTTCCACAATTAAATTATGCATTTCTATAACTTTTTTTTATCGAATTAATCTACTATCCAAATGCCTTATTATCCACATATTAGCCTACCCACATTAAATTATCAACCCAAAAAAAAAAAAAAAATAGTGTTAGCCATCAACATCTTTAAGCAAATGGGTGTATGGGTCCCTAAAAGGCCGACAATATCTCATAAATTAAGGGCCCTTAGATCTATTTTTTTCGCCTGAGCTACTGTTGCTATTACTACTTGTTCAATTGATTAAAGACGGCGCAATGAATGTGGAATTCCTAGAAAGAAATGTTCAAAGAATCAAGATTATGTAATTCACAACATTGATTATTGAATGATATACTACTTTGTTCTAAAAAAAAGAAAAAAATATGAGTTACATATAACATGTTGTAATCGGTAAAACATAAAGTAAAACGCAAAAAATACTACAGAGAAGTTGTATTTGTAATGAAGCGTACCTTATGTGCTTTGTTCTTCTCCCCAATGCTACCAAGAGCTGGTTTCCATGGTACTTCCTGGTGCACCAACGCGCCCTCTCTTGCCTCCAGTGAGTCCTTGTTAACCTCTATAGGTCCAGCATGGTTCATATAAAGACCTACAATCTTCTCAGCCACCTCTACCTTATCTCTGCTTTCAGCCACCAATTTAGCCACTTGGGAACTTGGCAACCTCATTTTCACCCTCAAAGGGCTTGTACCCGGTCCCGGCTCATCGGATACAAGACTCGACGATGGTCTAATAAGCGAAAGGTCAGAAACCGTTCTTCGAGATAGCATCAAGCACTCTAGCCTATCCTTGGCACTCAGGTGTATGCCAGTGGATTGTGAGCGTTTAGACAACTTTTTCTCCTCAGGAAACTTGGGCAGTTCAATTAAGAAGTAAACTCTCTTGGGCTTAAGCTCTTGCTGTGGTTCCAATGGCTTGGCTCGGATGCCATAATGCTTAACAGCCTCAGATTCCAACAGAACATGACCAGGGTAGTCCTTGACAACATCCCAAACTTGTATGGGAGTCTTTATCTTCATGGTTTCGCCATTGATCTTCATCACCTTTGCTTTTTTTCTCCCTCCTATAGTGTTCCCCATCTTCCTCTCTCAAAAGGGTTTTGTATTTGCAAAACTCTCACAAGTTGCTGATTAAGCCTCTTGTATAATCTCTCTTCTACTAATTACCTCTTAAATATATCACCACTCACCACTCTCGCACAAGTTATATATACTCGGTCTCTTAAGTAGGTTTGAGGTTGTCTAAGTAGTTGAAAAGGTTGAAAAAATCAGCGGTGAACCGAATGGTGTGAATTCTAGAAATTCTCTTCACTGAAAATTCCTAATAGGAACATAAATAGTAGTGGGAAAACACAAGCATTTGGCATCATGATAAGACTATCTTTTCTGGTAAAAGATTGTACATTTTTGGCATGCCCCTTGTCACTTTGTTTTTATAAGCCCACCACTAAGAAAAGTGGTGGCCTATGTTTAAAATCATATCAATAAAAAAGATTCCTTTCATACCTTTCTATTGGTAAAAGTAAGTTTCTTTTGAAGATTTGAGAGTTTGGTGGTGTGTATTAGTTGTAGACAACTTTTGAAATGGATAAGTGGTATTGAAGAGCAGAAGATCAGGGGGCTCAGCTTTCATCACATTATTGTCGCACGCAACCTTGCTTTCACATGCATGCGGTTGCATCGATGTTACATCATTTGATATTTTTTAATTGAATGTAAATTTTAACTTTGGATTATATTATGTTCGTGCATTATTCATACTTGCAAAATTTTAAAATAATTAAATATCAATAATCATATTATCAATCAATTATTTAATAGAATTTTCTAATTATATATAATTAGAGAATTCCATTAACCATTCGCCAAGATGTATATTCATATATCAAAACAAATAATCACTCAGCAAAATATAAAAATAAAAATAAAAATAAAACCAGACAACTATCCCAATCTCAAACTTGCTTAGGAGATAATGATTGGACACAACAATATTTAAACAATCCAACCCCCACATACTATTAGCGGCGGCTTTACATGCAAATCAGGGTTGTCACATGACACCCTGACTTGAAAAAAAATGTATGCATACACTTGCTAAAAAATTATTATATGCTAAACTAACCTATTGCTCTAATAAAATTTTGAACACCCTAATTTGAGCATTACAAAATTTAGGTTCAACAAAAATAAGAGTAGTGCTATTACATTCACAACATTTTCACAATAATTTTACAACAAATCTAATGTAGTAAGCTGTTACTGATTCTAATTTGGGCCAAATACTAATATTATTTTTTTACTCACCAATAATAGATTTTTGCATAAGATTTATTGTAAAAATGTTGTGGACGTAACATTACTTCAAAATTAATTTTGCATCCAAACATAATTCTTAATCCATGTTTTTTTTTTAAGCTTAAAGAACAACATTAAATATTAGCTCAAATAACAACAAACGTAAACCAAACAAAAACAAGACAAGACCAAACAACAACAAGTGAAAAAATTATTCAACAAAAAGTCTATTTTAAAACAAAAATATAAAATTTGTAACTCGTTCAACCTATTCAATAAAATAATTTTTAATTTTATTTTTCTTTAAAAAATGGTACCAATAAAAATATTGTGGTAATTTAAATTTTTTAGTGACCACCTTAAAAAAAAATTCCTAAAACCGTCACTATATACTATAATATATGTTCAATTTTCATCAGGGGAGTCAAGAATTTTCTCTCCAAGTTTTCACCTCCCAACTTTTGTGGCATTTCGCTTTATTGAAGGCCTTCCCAAGATATATCCTGGGCGATTTTTGTGTTATTGGAGAACTGGTAAAGTCGACTTTTCAATATACACCAATTCTATGCCATTTATATACGATTGAATAAGTTCTCTACCTTCATCATTTTCATCAACCTGAAGTTACATGAGGAGTATTTTATGTAACTTAAAATAAACTGTCCTTTTGCTTTTACTAACAATTTTATTATTATTCAATTTTAGTTATATTATTGAATTATTTTCTTTATTTATATATGATTATTTATTAAGCTGTGCAACCCATGATTTTATTACTAATATATATATATATATAGAAGTTAGAAATGTCAACCCTAATAGTAGTATAAAATTTATGAAACTTACAAATAAAGGAAAATTATTTAGGCGATCGATGTCAACCTCCGATTAATATTTGATATTAAAGCATTATTATTGATAATAATAATAATAATAAAAAACCCATAAACTTTAAACAAATTATATTCAAAACGAAGACTTCAATTTAGTATTAGTTGCTTAACGAGTCATAATGATATCTAAACCTTCAAAAATCCTTTTCGGTTGTACTTAAAATATAAATTAATTTCTCAAGGATTAATCCTAATAATATATTTCTTAAGGATTCATCCTAATATTAACAAATAACCATATTTACTGTTAATAAAGATTAAAGAGAACCTTTCAAAATTTTCCAGTCTGCATTTTTCATACAAAACTTCCAAGAAAGGTACTTCTTTTACTATTCCCCCCCCCCCCCCCACACAAAAAAAAAACATAAATTTCTAGAAAATATTATATATTTTAATTGAATCGTAAAATGGCATCATATGACATCAACATAACCTTTGGTTTTTCATTATCCTACATACCCCCCCGCCCCCTCTCCCAAAAAAGAGAGTCTAGAAATACATTCAATTTCACATCCAACTAATATGTTAAGTTATTTTTGGTGCATAATAAACTGAGTCTTAATAGTGGATCCATGTGAAATTGAGTGTGCTTGCAAGATTTCCCAACCCCCCCCCCCCCTGTATCTTTTTTTTTTTCTTTATGTATGTGCAAATCTACATTTTACCTCAATACACCCTATACTAGTTATGCATTCATGAAAAGAAAGACCATATACTCACTCTTCAACTCTATTCTGAAAATTAAAAATCAAAAAACAAAAGCTCTATTGTATATTGTTTCCTAATAATGTCCAATCCATAAAAAATATGAACATAAATTATATATATATATATATATATATATATATATTCCTTATCAAGGAAGTAAGTATGGTTTTTTTGGATATAAATTGTTCACAGTTAAAGTAGGTATACATGATGTGTGCACCAAGGCCTATTGGCTAAATATAATAATACTATACTGTATATACTATATATAAAATATACCATATTGTACTTAGCTAAGTGTCTTCTATATGAAGTGAACCAAATTTTTAATCCCTCAATATGGATTAGATCCAAGTTATTAACGGTGTTCTTTCTCAAAAAAGTTATACATGGTATAAGTTTAAGTAATGTTATATAAATATATTTTTTCATTAGATGCGAATTTTGGCAAATTCACCATTGAATTACATTTTCTTCTAATATCTTCAATGATTACAAATTTTCAAAATGATTAAAAAAAATCAATAACTATATTATCAATCAAATATTAATTTCAAATTTTTGTAGTTTAAAATTATACATAAAAGATAAGTTAATGGACCTGTGGGGCCCAACAATTCGTGGACCAGGCCCATTTATCCTTAGAGCGTCCGAAGGCCCAATCCGAGGAGAGCTGTGGCCCAAACTCTACAACGCAGAGCACAAAACAATTTTTGGGAAGCAGCCGAGGACAGTTTAGTCCTCGGCAGATCCATAATCCCACCAGAATAAAGGGGCAAAACTGGTATAGGGACGAATTAGTAAGGAAATCCAGAATATCTTGGGGAAGTTATCCATACTACCCTTCTAGATAAGGCCCGACGCCTGACAGAGCCGTACTCTGCAGCTTTATCAAACCATCCCCAACAATTCCGGGATTGGACTGATGGGACAAATGTCAGTGTTCGTAAAGATTGACCCTACACGTGGACGAAGGGCAATGAATGCAAGCTAGTATAAAATAAGGAAGTAAGTAGATCTGAAGGGGGCCCTTTTTTTCCACCTCCGAAAAAAGAAAGACTACATGGGAAAACATCTCTGGAACACCGGACTTCATGGAAGAAAGTCTGTCGTTGGGCAACCGAGAGAAGACCTCAACAGGTCCTCGGATCAACTCCGAGGAGCTCCATCCCACGGGGTACGACGCCTTAGGGCTTAAATGTTCATACCCAATTCCCTTTTTCTACGTAGATTCCTCTAAAGCCATGACCGGACAACGCCACTTGACCAACGGCTAGCTTTTCAAGCCCACTCTCTACAAATCATATTGTGAGGGATCTTTCGTACGCGAGCCCAACATCCTTATTGGGCCGCCAGAGAATTGTGTCCTTACAGGACCAAATAGTAAATAACATCTAATTAACACGAAATTCAATATACAAATTATAAGAACATATATAATATGTAATCTAACATTGAGATTTTCAAAATATGAATATAGTAAAATGTTATTAGGTGGTATAATATTGCTTAAAGTTATATCAGATGTAACTTGAAACATCCCCACCTAAGTATTTGGCAATGTTCCCCATTTAGTTTAAAACATAGCATTGTCTCCCCTTGTCTTTTGGTAATGAGCATTTTACCTCATCCGATAGTATTTTCTGTCAATTTAATGGGAAATTCAATTTTTTATTTTTATTTTATTTTAAATGTGTTTGGATCGATAGGTTAATGGTCCTAATACCCTTCAATAACAAACATATTATCGATGCAATTTTTTGTCTATCCTTGTTTTGATGTGCTAAAATCCTATTTTGAGCGAAAAAAATTACCATTTTTGAATGACTTTTTCATGTATGTTTAGCTCACATTACCTATTTTGAAAGGACCCCAAGCCCATTTGAAGGCCTCCCATGAAGCCCAAAATAGGGGAGGAAAAATCCTTCTTTTTTTTATGCCCTCCAAGCCACAACTCCACACTTTTTCCTTTAGGTTTTCATGTAGGCTTGAACCACATGATAGACATTTTTTTAAAAAGGTATTGAGCCAAAGCAAAAGCTTTGTGAAGAAAAATGCCGATCCCAAGACTCATATTCATCTTGCTCATTTTTCATCCGGTGATGGCCTTGACTTGTGTTTAGCATTCGTGGTCTTTCAGGCTTTTACTTCTTGCGACTTGTGACTTGTGACTTGTGAGTGACTAAACCCGGATCTTTGGTAGTTTTTTGGGTCCAAATACGTGAAGTTTATTTTGCTGGGCTTGTCACATTGGTCGGAACTTCATCAGCTTGTGGGGTTGGTGGGCTCAATTAAGGCCATAACATTGGGCCAGATAATATAAATTTTTTTTTTTGAGTAAATCAGGTAATATAATTTTGTGTATAAAAAGTATTTCTAAGTGTATGTTTGATGAAAATTATTTTTGTTAACTTATTTTATTATTCAATTTATTTTTGCTACTATTCATGGGTTCTATTGCACTTTTTGGTATTATTCATGGGTCCTACTGTACTATTTTAATTAATTTTTACCTCCATTTATAGTACTTTCAACAAAAAAATTTCAGTTTCAACAAAATAAGTGGATCCCAAATAGACCCTAAACTCTTAACAATAATAAAAACAACTTAACTACGGTTCCAAGTTCACAACAGTCAACCCAACTTGGAAGGAAAACTTTGCCATATACCATACTAGTACTAGTATTTTTTGCTGAATTACAAGTACTAGATAATGTATTATTGATATTGTGTGTGTTTTTTTTTTCATTGGAGGTCATCTGAACTTAGGCGAAGGTGGTGATAAAATCCTAAACATTTGGCTCAACAATTAAAAAAAAAACTTTGGAGTGTTCCAGGAGATGAACATAATCAGAGACCAATAATTTCATTTGCGATATATATTCACTATACTAATTAAAGTCCAAATTAGTGGTGCACGTTACTAATTTAAAATCTTATGAAATCATTTTTAAAAATAAAATTTAATGAACTTTTTTTTTTTAATATTGAATTTTAAAAAATAAACATATTTGGTTAATAAGAAAACGAAGGAAAATGGAAGATGGAAAAAGAAAGAAGACTATATTTTGTGACACTCAAAATCAAACAAAAGACCAATAAAATGGGAATAGCTGCTTTTTCTTTAAATGACTACATTCATATTAATTTTGTTCTATATTTTTCTAGAACCCCATTTGTCCAACGTCCACGTGAAGCTTGCAAATTTGGATGAAGTCCAGTACCGAAACTTCTATAAAACACAGAAGTTTTAATTGACTTTTTTTGTGACACTCAAAATCAAACAAAAGACCAATAAAATGGGAATAGCTGCTTTTTCTTTAAATGACTACATTCATATTAATTTTGTTCTATATTTTTCTAGAACCCCATTTGTCCAAAGTCCACGTGAAGCTTGCAAATTTGGATGAAGTCCAGTACCGAAACTTCTATAAAACACAGAAGTTTCAATTGACTTTTTTTTATTTTTTTATTTTTTTATTTTTATTTTTATGGGAAGTTTTAAAAATTGACTTGATAAATAACATTTCCTTGACTTTGCTTTGTACACCAAATTCATCACCATTTCTTTTTTCTTTTTTGTCGGTTGAATGAAACTTAGTGTCTAAATGCAATAAAATTTGTGTCCTATTTCCAAATTGGACTTGAACAATCAATGCAAAACGTCCCAATCTAGTACCATTTATTATAATTGAATACCTATGAATTAGTTCAAAGTTGGTGTACGTTTTTTACAACCTTTAGGGACTGTTTTCGTGATTTTCAGTGAATGATTGGCAGTGAGATTTTTGGGTTGTTTTTCTGGGTATTTTAGGCCTGTTTCTGGTGGTGTTCACAGTGGGTTTGCCTAGCCTTTGATGGTTTTTTTTTTTTTTTTTTTTTTTTTTGGTAGTTTTGGGGTGGCTTTGCTTCAGTGTTCGACTTGGTTTCAACATAGTTTCTTGAGGGCTTCAGTGGTGTGGTATTTTTAGGAACTGTTTTCTGGGTATTTTGGGTTTTGTTGGGATTTGAGTGAAGAAGATGATGGAGTTGTACGGAAATGAGGAACATGTAAGGGAAAGTTTTGAGGGGCTGAAGCTTCTTTTGTCATGGGAGGAGTGTATCCTATTTTATAGGAAAAGGCAATGAGGTTCTCATGGGTCGTGAGAGTAATTTATAGGTACTTTCAGAGTATGGAAAATAGTGTGCTCTCTTCTCACATTTATAACGAGACCTACTCATTAAAATCATGGTGGGGTTCATCATGAATGTGAAAGGAGGGAGCAAAATTTCTCCGTACTCTAAGAGTACCTAAGAATTTTCTAAAGTACATTAGCTTTTTCTTTGCATCATTCTAGCTTGCAATTTGTCAGAGGCAAAGAATTCGGTTATATGCCTTATGGGAAGAGTGAATTAATTTGTTGCATGATTTGCGTCATCTCTAAGCATAGGATTTGGATAAGTGTCCTCATCTTAGGCCACCATGAGGTAAAAATCTCTATAATTTAATGTATGAAAATATCTCTTGAACATTCTAGAATTTTGAGTACTTAGCCTCTTCATAAGCTGCCACATGATATGTTCTTGGCAAATTGCATGAAAATATTTCTTGAGCATTTTAGAACCTTGAATACTTGGCCTTATCATAGGCTGCCATATGGCATAATCTTAGCCCTCCACATGGCAAATACCACAAATTTAAATGTGTATTCATATAACAATTAATTGAAAGGAGGTTTTACTTTCATCACCAAACTAAGCATCATTCTACTATCCGTGGGCTTTACTTGACAAAACCCATTACTTAGTTTCAAGTGATTGGATCTTTGCAAGCTTTTCGGGTCCAAAAACATAAATTTTTTTTGCTGGGCCCGTCACATAATTGGACGGAACTTCACCAGCTTGTTTCAAAATATATTGCGTTTGAGGAGGTACCAATTTGTTATAGTTATTTATAATTATTTGTGGGCTTGGTGGGCTCAATTAAGGCCATAATATTGTAGTTATTTTTAAATATCTTAACAACTCGAGTAAACCCAAGTTTGGGCTGAGATATACCAATGGTTCTGTTGGGTTGGGCTATAAGCAACCTAATTCTTATAATTTGGTGGCCTTGTTCTATTTTTCCTTGTTTTCCTTTTCACTATATCTTTCTTTCTTTCTTTTTTTTTTCTTTTTTTAGTGGTTTTTCTATTTTTGGGTAACTGCAGTTATCCACCCTAAATTATAAATGTATCTGAAATTTACGCCCTAAACTTTTAGATTTTATAATTTACACCTTGATCTGAAAATTTGCTATATATATTCACTAATTAGTAATTATTATCCAAATTACAGTCCAAATTAGTGGTGCCCATTACAAATTTAAATTTTATGAAATCATTTTTAATAAAATTTAATGAATTTTTTTTATTAATATTGAATTATAAAAATGAAAACGTGTTTGGTTAAGGATAAAACGAAGGAAAATGAGCTTGAGAGGATGGAGAAACTTGATTAATGTTTGTACATATCCATTGCCAATGACCAAACCCAAACAAATCACGATCAAAAGAAAAGGAGTATTGACTTTTTTTTTTTTTGCTTTTTTGGTGAGAATCGTACTGACATTTACTTTATGAGAATCGTACTGACATTTTCTTGACATTTACTTTATATGAACCGACATTTACTTTAATGACACTTTAATTGATTTTTTTTTTGGTAAAGAGATACTAATTTTTACGGACAAAATTTGACTATAATTTTTTTTTTTTAAAATATTAAGTATTTTTAACACATATACAAAAAGAGGAGTGAAGATTTTTTTTAAAGAAATTGATAGTGATGTATATCCAAAATTTGACTATAAACTTAATTGTAGTATAAGGGTACAACTCTCATTAAACGAATTAATATGATTATATATTTAAAAATATAACCATTAAATTAAATGTTCTTTATGTTCTCAAAACATGTGTCAAATTTTATGTCCATCGGGTGTTATTTACTATTTAATTTATAAAATTTTTTTTATATATAATTTTAAACTACAAAAACTATAAATTTAAACATTTGATTAATGACATAACTATTGATTTTTTATTTTTATTTTTTTAAAATTTTGCAAGCATAAAGAATATAAGAAACAAATGTAATTCAATTGTAGATTTGTTAAAATTCACATCTAATAAAAAAATATTAAGTGGATTTGTAACCTTAGTTTACAACCAAGTTTATTGACAAACTTTGTTCTTTTCATAATCAATTGTTATATCAAGTAGGAGGGGGTGGAATTTAAGTTTAAACCCTGGTTTTTTTTTTTTTTTTTTTTAACTAATTAGAATTAACTATGATATTGAGTTATAAAATTCTTGGTAATGAAGACTATATTTTGTGACACTCAAAATCAAAATCAAACAAAAGTCCATTAAATGGAAGTAGCTGCTTTTTCTTTAAATGACTACATTCGTATCTTGCTTTACATTTTTTATTTTTCTAGAACCCCATTTGTCCAAAGTTCACGTGAAGCTTGCAAATTTGAATGTAGTCCAGCACCGAAACTTCTATAAAAAAATAACACAAGTTTTAGTTGACTTGATAAATAACATTTCCTTGGCTGTGCTTTGTACACAAAATTCATCTAAAAGCCCCAATTCTCATTTTTCTTTTTTCTTTTTTTGTCGGTTGAATGAAAATTGAGTCCTTAGTATCACGTGCTAGATCTTCATTGTGTTAGATATTCCTGTTTCCAAACTGGCTTGAACAAACAATGCAGAAAAGTCCCAATCTAGTACGATTTATTAATTGTATGTATCTATAAATTAGGTCAAGGTTGTTGTACATTAGTTAATTCATAGTGGGTGTACCTTCTGAACGAAAAACTTTACGATGTTTCTTGTGTGTATTACTTCTCTCTCACAAGGGATTGGACCCACACTTGTGGAGTCTACCCCTTGTGAGAGAGAAGTAATATACACCGGAAACATAATATAACTTCTCCTTCTAAACTCAACGTATATATTCATTCTATGTAAACATGTTACTGTGTTCAGAAGGTTTTCAATCCTTTTAATTTGAGTTTGTCAAAACCGTGTACACCCACTATGAACTAACTATATATACATATATATATATATATATATATATATATTAGTCGCTAACTTGTGTTATGCACGGGAACCTACCTATTTGTGAAGTAAATTAAAATAATTTTATAAAATCTTAAATTGATTAAGAAATTACACCATTGCATGATTTGCTCTTGCAAATTTGGACTTGAGTTTGAGTTTAAGTTGGACTAGTAGAGAGATAGAGTTTTACTCCTTGTTAAGTTTAGACTAAATAAAAATAATTTTATTTAAATATTGTGCTGATGTGGAAAATTATGAGAATTTCAGAGGTTTCGGTTTAATAGATATATATATATATATATATATATATATAAGTGATGGAATCGTGAGTTTGAGAGAACATGTTTAATTATTTTTCATTTTTGGAGGTTGATCATGTAGATGAGTTTGAAGACTTTGAAGTTTTGAACACATCATTTGTGATAAGAATGAGAATAAAAATCATAAAATACAATGAACAGAGATTGAATAGATTGCACAATTATTGAAGTACAGTGGACCAAAGCGAGATGGGACTTATCATATATGAAAATAAAAGCAGATAATGACCGGTTCTTTGTGCTATTTTTCTTATTATTATTGTTTTTTTTATTAGTGGGGGCTGGTGTTGTTGAGAATGTGTAAAAAAAAAACACTTAGTTAATAGATGTTGGTGCTCACCAGATTGCCTTGGTGTTATTTTATTTTATTTTGTTTTTGGCTGAATGAAGTTGTTTCACTTTTGTGACACTTTCGGGGAGCATTTTTAACATTATTGCAAGGTGTGTTATGGACAATAATTTCAATACTCTTGAGCAACATTTTCTTTCACTTCAAAGTGAATTTAATTAATGAAACCAAATATTATTTGAGAGGGGAGAGCATAAATTAGTCATTAACACATGCAATGCAATGTGTACGTTTTTAAACCCCTTAAAACACAATTGGATTAACCTAGTTAATTAGCCAAGTTATTACTTAGTCAAAATTCCAGATCGAGGTTATCACAATCAAACAATCATATCATACATAGCAGCGGAAATATAAATATATAACATAATGATATGATCACCCAGGAAACCAAACCGGTAAAAAACTAGGGAGAATTTAACCTAACTATCCTCAAGATTAACCAGAATCCACTATGAAAGAATCGAAGTTTTACAATAGGACTTAAACCACTAACATCCTATTGCTACCCACCAGTAGAAACTTACTGACACGATCATGTGCAAGTTCCGAGACCACGGACTCCTTCTTTCTTGGATTCTCCAGCAAGTACAAGCACACCCGGTTGTGTTTCTTTAAGTTCTTATCGCAGCAACTGAATGATCATCAAGTTCTTGAACGAATCTCTTTCTTGATAATCCTAAACTTGTGTAAAAGAAGGCTCCTCACAGATCTCACAAGAGATTTACACAAAAAGTAATATGAGCAACCTCTAAAACATGGATAGGATTTGTCTTATATACCTAGGGTAAAAACATAAAACCCTAAATGTTTTAATGAACTAGGACTGAGTTGGAATTTTGCAGAAAAACGCATTTTGCCTGATTTTCGATCGATCGAGCCTAAGCTTTGATCGATCGAACCAAACCGAAATGCACTATTAAATCTGCATCAGCTTGAATCCAACTTTACATAAAAGACACAACTTTGAGCAAGTCTAAACACAACTAAACAACTTGTTTTGATTATAGTTTGCCAACAATACACATTGAGTTCTAAATATATTAGTTCCTAAGTCTTTAGAACTTAACATAATGCATATTAAAAAACAAAATAGAGGATAAAAAAAATGCAATGCAATATTGCATTGCATTGCATTAATGCATCGCATCATAAAATTTTTAAAAAAAAAAAAAAAAATTGCAATGTGTAAACATTTTTAACAAAAAATAGTTATTTACGATGCATGAATTGCTTGTTTAAATAAGAATTAATAAATAAAACTTAATTTATTCCTAAAATTTGTTTCACTTTTTTTTTCTTCCCTAAACTTTAGAAAGTTCTTCTTTGTTCTTAAACTATCGATAACATTGCATTTTTTTTATCTTTCCATTCACTCTTAACTTTTATCCTGGCTATCTAAATAATTGAAACTATTTTTAGCAATAGTAAAATTGGCCTGTTCAACCTATACCATTATGTTTAAAAAAAATATAAACACAGCAGCAAAAAATATACACTCATGAATGAACAAGTAGCACAAAACTATAGGTACTCACACGCACTCTACATATGAAAGATCTATTTAGCAATGAAAAATTAGGGACAAAAAGGAAAAAAAAAAAAATCCTTAAAAAATTTAAGGACAGAAATTTTGGATATATTTCAATAGTATGTGGATAAGAAAAGAAATTTTAAAGAATTAAGGACAAAAAATAAATTCATGAAAAATTTTTGGGGTGAAACAATATTTTGGTCAAAAATATTTTTATATATAATAAAATTTTAAAAATAATTATTAAAAAATAAAAATTAAATTATAGAATTTATAGAAAATAATTTGACTAATTTAATTAGAATTTATTTCAAAAATATCAAAACTAATAAATTTCCTATTAGTGAATGACTTGTCGCTAGCACATTGTCTAATTTTCATATTATTGTTGGTTTTGCTTTATCCAAATGATAATTAAGTTCTAATTAGTTAAAAGTTAAAATTAATTTAATTTAGCACTATTAATTTGTAACTTTGAAATCAAATTATATATGTGGAGCTAGAGAATTCGTGGCCCAAGCCCACTCTACATTAGGGCCCAAGGCCTAAGCCGAGGAGAGCTATTGCCTAAGACGCATAGTGAAAGCCCAAAAAAGGCCCAAGGACGTGGCCGAGGACGATCATATGCTCAGCATTCACAAAATGCTTGAAGAAAAGGACAAACTCAGTACAGGGGCAAGACAAGGGAGAAAGCTGCCAACGTCGTAGTGCAGAATCCTACATCTGACAAGCCCATACTCCAAACCATGCTATTTAACTTTTCCAACCATCCCGAACCACTCTAGGTATGGATTGATAGGACAGGTCTGCACCCCAGAAAGAAAACTGACACATGGATACTAAAAGGGGGGTGAACACTAGTATAAAAGGGGGAGGGAGCCCAGAAGAAGGGGACCCCCCGAAAAAAAAACGGGAGAAGGGGAAGAGTAAATCCCACAATCCGCACTAGTGGTAGGCTTAGTTAGTCAAGCCAAGTCCACGCATATATAAGCTTCCATAAATACCACGACAAAACCGCGGACCTGTGACCAAGGTCATGCCTTTCAAGCCCACTCTCTACAAATCATATTGTTAGGGCCCTTTACATACGAGTCCAATGTCCTTTTTGGGTCGTTAAATAATCGTGTTCCTACAATATATATATATATATATATATATATATATATATAATGACGTGAGAAAATATAAACATTCAAAAACTTATGTGACAATATAGAATAAGTTTTTTCTTTTCTTTTCTTTTTGAGAGGAATATATAGAATAAGTTTTTTTTAAAAAGTTATTTAAAAAAAAAAAACTTTCATTTTCCATTCAAAAAATCATTTTATATATACAATAGATTACTCAGTATTTAGGATTTTTTTTTTTGGGTTAATTTTTAGAAAACAGCTTTTAAAATCTGCTCTCAAAACTCACGAATTAGATATTTTTTTCAATAGTTTCGTTTTTGTTGAAAACAAATTCTTTTCAAGAAATACTATTTGGTGTTCTAAAAAAGTAATTTTCAACAATGGTTTCAAATAATTGAAATTAGAAGAAGAAATGGTTTTCAGGAGAGCTAATAAATGAATTTTTTGTCCACATCTCTCTGTAAACACAAAATTTCCCAATTGCAGAAAATCAAACAATTGAAAAGAAATATGGTTTGCAAATATAAATTTGTATTAATGAATAATGAGTACAATCTTTATTTCAATTCTTTTACAAAAGAATACCCTTTATCTTCTTTGAACTTGAACAAAATATTTTCTTGACTTTGGTTGGAAGATAGATTGAATGATCTTCACAACAAATCTCTAACTTTGAGCTTATTAGAGATTTATTGCTCTTCAAGTCTTCGAATGTGAAGGCTCTTAGGTTGAAGTTCTTCGGCGCTTTAGAGGCTTGATCCGTTAAGCTTCAAAGATTTTGGTTTGTTGAGGTTTATGGAGACTTTTTAACTTAATTCTAATAGAACTTCAAAGAACTCGAACAAGAGATCTTCTTAACTTTGGTTGGAAGATAGATTGAACGGTTCACAACAAATCTCTAGCTTTGAGCTTGTTAGAGATTTGTTGTCCTTCAAGCCCTTTGAATGTTCTTCAAGTTCTTCAAAGATTCTTGAGATAGAATTTCTCCAAAGCTTGGGTCTTTTGAAAACTTGGTCCTCCAAATGAGAGGGGATGTCCTCTATTTATAGTGATTTTAGAGGATAAGCTCCACTTTGAATTGATATATTTAAAAGTATGTAGTAGACTTTTAATTGGTCAAAATTCTTCTTAGAGATAATTATCTCTATTTATCTATTTTGATAAAAATAATAATCAACAAAGATAAATAATTATCTCTATTTAATTTATTTTAATAAAGATAATTGTAAAGACTCAATTCGTGACGGCCCCAAAATAGTATTGGGTTCGCACGTTAAAGGCCCAAATAATATAATTTATAGAGCGTGAGTTTGAAAGGCTAGGCCTTGGTCACCGGACGATGGTTAGTCGTGGTGTTCATAGCGATTTGTCCAAGGATAAACCTGACGTGCTCAACAATAATCTATTCCGGTACATCATGAGTGGCTCCGATCTTAAGACCTTGTTTAAGGAACTTCATATCCTTATTCTTCTCCCTTTCTTAGGACTCCCTGGTCTGGAAGCCCCCTTTTTTTGGCGCACAAGTCCTTACATTATATAGCCCTTCTCGGTTGATCCTGACACTCCATCTGTTTATCAGGCAGGTTCCTATTCGAATACCTGTCCCATCAGTCGCCTCCCCCTACTTTTTGTTAGTTGCACTAACCAAAACCACACTATTCAGGCGTCTTTTCTCATTAATATGGTTAGGATGTTTGTGGGCGCATTCAATGCGGAGGTGACGTATTTACCTTGAACCACCCCCACTCTGTACCCCCATGTGGGTCCCATTCTACTCGCCTCTTCTTCTGAGAGCGTTTTGGAGGCAGCCTTCGATGAGATGTCGCTCTTCCCTTTGAAGTCTTGGGATACCGAGAACAGGGTCATCCTCGGCTGCGTCTCTAGACTATTTGGCCTTTCCCTACTCGTCCTCGACAATTACCCTCCTCGGCACGGGCCTGGGCCTTAGTAGAGAGTGGGCCGGGTCGTAAGTTCTCTGGCTTCACAATAATTATCTATCAATTTTGAATAAAAAATTTATCTTTATTTTATTTATTTATTTTAATAAAAATAATTATCCACATATTTTGAATAGAAAATTTATTTTTATCTTGTGGGCCAAATGACACGTGGTAAATTTCAATATACCAATGTGATATCAATTTGGATGACACATGTTATCATCTGATTTAATTAATTTAATAACATTAATTTAGAATTTGCCACTAAATTTTGATGTGGCATTTTATAATTGGCTTAAAATTTTGCCTCACTCCTGCACTCTCTTTTTGTTTGTATTGTTATTTTTATTTTTTACTAGAAAAAGAAATGGTTTTCAAAGAACAATTCCAAAACAATTCCAAAGTCAAAACAGTTTTTAGGTTCTGTTTTTAGTATTGAATCTATTTGTATTATTATATATGTATTTATTGTTCTTGTTTGTAAAAAACTAATTTACTTTTGTGAATATATAAACAAGAATAATGTGATTAGAACGGTTAAAAACAAATTTAGCTTTGCGAATATATTAGGGCCTGTTTGGTGGGAAGATTTTTGTTTTTATTTTCAAATCAGTATAAAAATAATTTTCAAAAAAAATTGAAATTAGTTTTCAGATAATAATTTTTAGGACAAAACTTAGGTACAATACCTTAGGTTATTTTTCTTAGGTTCCTCTCTTAAAATTCAGTCATATGACTACTTAACTAAAACACACACTTCTAACTCATGAGAAAAAATCTACCTGACGGAATCTTAAGAAATGTGTTTGGCTCCCACTTTTATGAACAATTTCAAAATACTAAAAAAAAAAAAAAAAAAAAAAAAAATTGTTTGGAGGACCATTTCTATTTTTGAGATTTTTTTTTTTTAATTTACAAAAAGTAACTTGTAGAATCTGTAGATTACTTTTTTTGTGGATAATGATAAAGAAATAAAACCCATGTACTTTTTTTTATTTATATATATTGATAAGTTTCAAATTTAAAGTGTGAAAATTCTTTTATGATAAAAATAAGCTCCTTAAATTAAGATATAGAAGACTTTCGAAAAATATTTGGATCCACTATTTTTAATTTATTTACAACTATACAATTAAAAAAAAAAAAAATTGTATCTTGAAAATGAGTAATTCTTAGGTACTCCCGGAGTATGGAGAATGGTACTTCTTCTTTTCATATTCATGATAGAATCCACTCATTAAATTCATGATAAGGTCTATTATGAACGTGAGAAGAGAGAATATCATTTCTCCATACTTCAAAAGTACCTAAGAATTTTCCATTGAAAACATCCCTTCAACGGTTTTCAAAAAAAATCTCATTTTAAATAAGAAAAATATGATACAATTTTCCGAAAATTGTATTTAGAGAATATCAACCAAACAATAGATGAGACCCACCATTTTATAGATTGCAAAACAAAAAAATATATTTAAATACTCATACCAAACAATAAACACAAATCTAATATCAAATAATAATAATAGAAATAAATTCAACATTCACTACTGCCAAACTCTATGCCCTTCTACTTATCAAAAAAAAAAAAAAAAACTCTATGCCCTTCTCTCCACCTTGTAAGAAAAAAGCATTTTAAGTTTGTTGACAGACATGACTCCGCATAAGAACCACAATTGATTCGTCCATTTCGGTTCGTGTATCTAATTATTACTGTTAGTCTATTTATTCTTTGTTTTATAACACATTTCTAAGAACTCAAAGAATCTCAGCGCCTACTCCCCCATAATATTGCGAGCAAAGTCAAAAAACTATTTTTCTATAGAAAGACTAAAGGCGTTGCATAATGGCTTTTTAGCTTTCTGTGTTTTGTTTTTTCCTTTGGTCAAATGCATGCTGAGTAGAATGAAGAATATCTCCAACATTGATCTTGTCGGCCGGCCTTCAATTTCCAATCCTGTTGCATCTTGTAATCTGGCCAAAACATCCACCTTTTAGGGCTTAGGTTACACTAGCTGTTCCTATCAAAAAAAGAAAAAAAAGGTTACACTAGCTGCTAAATTAACGATTATCTTATAACTATTTAGAAAATAATAAATTTATTTACTTAATTATAATTCTAACTTTAGTCATTACAGTAGTTATTAATCAAAAATTATTATGCATAATTCAACTATTTAAAGAAAATATAATGAAACAATTCTAATAAATAATGTAAATATATCATGTTATATATATAAGAATAACGATGTCGAAAAATGTGAGTCTTCTAAAAGCTTATACATTAATATGGAAGAAGCCAACAAAAGTCAACAAAATGTGTACGGATCCTCCCTAATTAGGAGAGACTTTGAATTAATTTGAGAAAGTTATAATGAAATTTTGTTATTTATGTGCTCCTTAACTTTGTAAACACTTTATAATCTTTCTTTGATATAGTGATTTCGTTATCGACTACACGTGGACATAGGCCTAAGGCTGAATCACATAAATTCTTAGTGTTCTTTTCTTGTGTGTGGTTGTATCTAATTTTAGTTTTTTTGTTCTTATTAATTATTTGTTTGTGAAATCTTTCTCAAAATCATAATAATTTTCATAATCAATTTTGTGTGGGAGTACTATTCAAAAGGTCTTTAGTGCAACAAATTGATATCAAAAGCAAGGTTCACTATCTATGAATTTGTTTTTAGAGCCAAGGTTCACTATTTAGGCTTTTGGATATTCGTTCTTAAAAGCAAAGGTTCACTATCTAGGCATTTGAATTTTATCTCTTTGGATATTTTGTTGATTAATTATGTGGATCTGTAATCAAAGTATCTATTTACATACACTTGAGTAGAATGTATATAACCTAAGTTCCCTAACCCTATTCTAATTTGTCTCCATATGTATGAACATATAATAATAGATTTGACTTAAAATATAAGGGATAAAAATGTCAAGTGAGTCATCTACAAAACAGTTAGTAGTAAGGACTACAATCTCTACTACCAGATTTAAGATAAATAACTTTAATAGAATTAATAACTTTAGTAACTGTAACGCAAAGATACAGATATCTTGATCCAACAATAATTGAATATTACTTTAGAAAACAAACTTGCATAAATGTCAAAGAAAATCTTAGAAAATGTCAATTGAAAAGCTTGCTGTGGCATTGCATGTGTGTTTGGGCAAGGATTAGAAGTGCTTCAATAAAGTGAGGATTTGATGAACTTTGTAGGTTTGAAAATTTTGGCAATGTGGAGAATTGTTGTAGAGTTTGCTTAATTTGCTATTCTTGCATTTGGATCAAGTGGAACTTGTACGCAAAAGGGGAGGGGGTGGGGGGACACTTATTGGTGAAATTTGAGTCAGTGTGACAATTTGTTAGAAATATTTCCTCAAATTTCTAGTCTCACTTGGTTTAGATTTTTCTTGAAAATGAAAGAAAGACTATTCAATAAATAAAGAAGTAATAAATCGATATTTATTTTTGGAAATGTATTGAAGTCCTATAAATAGACAATACAAAGCATTTAGTAGCTTTATCCCAATGGTCCTCCCTCATGGTGAGAAATTTTGAATTAGTTTGAGCAGGGGCAGCACCACCTTAAGGTTAGGGTGGTCCCAGGACCAGCCACCCTGACCTAAATTTTTTTTTTTTAATATATAATAATTTAAAAAAAAATTATTTGTTTACCCTTCAAAAAAAATTTGGGAACACCCTCAGTTTTTTTTATGCTAATAAATTTAAATTTTGCTCCATAATTTGTTGTACATTCGGTGGATGAATGATTGCTTGATTGTGTACATTGAAAGAGATGTAGCTTGTAGCATTGATAATGAAACAATCATGTACTAATTTCAAAATATGAAAACTCGTAGAAGATAATTGTAAATTTTGTGTATTTGCATGTTTGTTTTATTGATGTTATTGTCAATATATGAATTTCTTTTTTTATTAGATTGTATAATTTATGCTTAATTCTTAAAGAATATCTTGAAAAAAATTCCTAAAGTCGCCACTGAGTTTGAGAGACTTATAAAAAAAATTGTGGTTTGTGAGTATTTGTTAAGTGCATAAATACTTTGTAATATCTCTTTGATATTGTGATCAAATTCATAATGTGGTACTTATAAACATAGGCTTACGTACCGATCAACGTAAATTTTTTGTGTTCTTTAATTTTCTTATGTGTATTTGTGTCTAATTCTAGTTTCTTCATTCCTATCAATTTTTTGTAAGATTATTCTCAAACTCATAAAATTTTTCACAACCAATCTTGTGTAAGAATACTATCATGTTGAAGCACTTGAACAAGCTAAATCTTTTCATTTTATGTTTTATGTTTTAAATCTTCGTTTCTACCTGAAAACTGAAAATCTTTTCCATAAGTGGTGGTCCTGGTGGATTGAGACCATATAGTCTATAAATTAGATAACATGTCCTTAATTGTTCCGAACAAGAAGTAGCAGATGGATCGGTCTAACATTTTACTATAATTTTTGTGTCTTCCAAATACGTGAAGTTGACTGCCTGTTGGACCAGAAAATGAACTGAGATTTAACCTTGGTCTTGGCCATAAATTCTTCACATATTTCAATGAAATCTATTGTTTAAGAACGATGGCCCGTATTACAACGAAGAGAAATTGAAATTCGTTTCACGAGTCATACCACCATGAACACATTCCAAATAAATGAAACAACAACAAAAAAAATCACCAAATTTCTTACAATAGCTACTAGCATTAATATTGAATGGTAGTTAGTACAAGCGTGCAACATCCGTGCTTTCGGTAATGTGTAGGGTCTGAAATATTTACACCTGTTCTCCAAAGCTAGCTCTTATATGACAAATGGTAGCTCTAATGTGACGCCCATGTTGTAGGTGTAATTCAAGGGCATAGGCATGCTGAAAGATTAGGTCACACTCTCCTCACATGGACATCAGAAGACTTTTTTTTTTTTTTTTTTTTAAGATGATTAAAAATATTTATATATATATATATATATATGTTAACTTTGCAACTCGAACCTCTTTTTTCTTAAACTTCTTATGCACTCAGTGCCTGAAGGGGTACCATTCCACTTATAAGTAGTAGTTATAATAATTTTTTTTTCTCTTAAACTCCTTATGCACCTAGTGTGTGGTAGCTCTTATATGACACATGGTAGCTCTTGTATGACACACATGTTCAAGGTGTGATTCAGGAGCATTATCATGCTGAAAGATTAGGTCACACCCTCTTCACAAGGGAATCAGAAGACTTTTATTTTTTATTTTTAAGATGATTAAAAATATTTATATATGTTGACTTTGCAACTCGAACATTTTTTTTCTTAAACTCCTTATGCACTCAGTGCGTGGAGATCGAGGTACCATTCCACTTATAAGCGGTAGTTATAGCAAATTCCTTTCTCTTAAACTCCTTATGCACTCAGTGTGTGGAGAGGTATCATTCCACTTATAAGTGATAGTTATAATTTGTTAGTTAGAACAATAGATGAAGGGATTTGAACTTTGATTCTTTTAATAATGGAAAGTTGACATTGAACACATATTAAGAATTGGTTTATGTTGAACATTATGTAGTAACCTCCTTTGTTTAATTTATTTGATCAATAATTGCTATTGATTTCATCATTTCATGCATCATAACTATATAAGAGATGTTTTACAAGACCACTCGTTATACTGCGCGCACTCAACATTCGAAACTTTACTCTGACTAGGTAATGTGACAATGCACTTTTTCTTCCAGAAGAGAAGGCTTAGTAAAGTCTAAAGTCTTGACTCTTGTACCATTTTCAATAATAAAGCTGCAGCATCACTCAGAAAAGGCAGCTGGCCTGAAGTGCCTAAATGTGCATTACTTTCTATTCAACGATCACTATATGACAACATATATATTATGTTTGGTAATTATTAATACTCTCTGAATTCATGCAACCAATGTTTTAATAGCAAAATTATTATTTCTTTCATCAAATATCATGAGTATGGGGAAATGGACTTCATATTGTTGTCTTTTTCTGGTTTTTAGTTCAATTGTAGGATATCTGAAAGTTTTGTTGCCTCATTAGAGTATAATAATTGTAATTAATGCTATAGGAACCACATTCTTTAGCTTCCTGTAAATTTTTCTTTACATATTTACCTAGCTAGAAACAATGATTGAGTAAAAGGTTCATTAATTATTCATCCTCATAAACAAAATCTTTACCTTGCCCAGTTACTGCCTAGCAAACTGGTCTCTTGAATTGGATACGATGCATGGTTTGAGACTCCATTTTGGCTTATGAGGTTGAATGATTTTTTTATTTTCTTGCTTAACAGAAAATTATATTGCAGAAAAAAAAAATGACAGTACAAAAGGATGAATGATCTAACTACATATATACAGGCTTGGATATTTGGATATTTAGCTAAAATTTAAAAATATATATGGATATTTGTTCTTCATTCGTATATGACCTTAAACTAGTTAGATTTTTATGTTTTTTTATTACTTTGACCCCTAATTCTTAAACTTCTAGCTCTATTCCTGATTGTTAGAATTTTTAGAACTCTATTTTTAAGTTACTCTATAATTAGAGGATCTTGATCCGCATTTTATAACTATGAAGATAAATTATTCTCTTGCCGAAAATCTATCTTTCAATTTATTCTGTGAAATTTTTTTATGATATGTACTAACACCCTTAAATATTTAATGGAAAGATTTCCTAAAAAATAAATAAATAAATAAAACACACACATACACAAAAGAAAGTTGTTCCAAGAGTTTTTCAGCATTATATAGGATCCATCAATATTGCTTGGAAAATTCACTCTCGCAGTACAGTTATTACTCATGAATCGGATATACAATCATTTTCAACATTTTCATCCAACATGGAATGAAACGTAGGGGCCACCAAAAGAAGCTAGTTTTTTTGTTGAAACCAATTGTGTTAGGGTCACCATGCCATTCTCTCTCTCTCTCTCTCTCTCTCTCTCTCTCTCTCTCCTAACCCTTGAACCCCACCTATGCTTCTCTCGTACACAAAAACCAGCAAGCATGCACATGGGTTATCTGTAACATGCGATCCTAAATCCCTAGAAAGTACACCGTACCTTATGATTTACGTAAAGGGAAATATGTTACCAAAATATTCAGCAACAATGATATAATTTCTCTTTCCAATTACATAATTTAAACGTCTTGGTCAATTCATAATTAAGCTATTTCAATCTATATGTTAATTTTTAAGTGTATCATACTAAACATAAATAAATAAAAGTGGAACAAGTAGCCACAAAATTCAAAGTCTGAAAACGATCCTGTTAGGTTCTAAAGACTTAGGTATTTATGTATTTAGAACTCTAATATGTATTGTTGACAAACCATGATCAAAACAATGTGTTTAAAAGTGTTTTAGTCTTGCTCAAAGTTGTGCATTTATGTAAAGTTGGAATCGACCTAATGCAGAAAAGTTTTATGCATTTCGGCCTGGCTCGATCGATCGAAGTTCGGGCAGAATGTTTTTTTCTGCAGATTTTCCAACTCAGCCCTAGTTGTTTTAAAACGTTTTAGGGTTTTCTAAATTGTCCTAAGTATAAAAGGCAAACTCTAGCCACGTTTTAGTGTTGCTCATATTGCGGTTTGTGTAAATCTCTTGTGAGATCTAGAGAAACTTTCCTTTACACAAACTTAGGATTTTCAAGGAGAAGATTTATCTACACCTTGATAATCAACTCGGTTGCTGCCATTGAAACTTAAAGAAAACATAGGCGGGTGTGCTTGTATCTGGTGGTGAATCCAAGAAAGAAGGAGTCTGTGGATTCGGAATTTGCACGTGGTCGTGTCAGTAAGTTCTACTGGTGGGTAGCAATAAGAAATTGAGCGTGAGGGCTTGTAAATCTTATTGTATGAACTTCGATTCTTTCAAGATAGTGGATTCAAGTTTACCTTGAAAATAGCTAGGTCAAATCCTCCATAGGTTTTTATCAGTTTGGTTTCCTAGGTGATCATATCTTGTGTTATTTATATTTCCGCTGCTTTGCATGATATGATCTTTGTTATTGTGATAACCTAGATTTGTTAAATTAGATTAAGTAACAACTTGACTAATTACCTAGGTTAAATCAATTGTGTTTTAAGGGGTTTAAAAACCATCAGATCCTTTAAATAACTATATAATTGATCGGTAGTACTAGAGAATAACATATATTCCATAATCCCAAGATCATTCTAAGTACATTTATTAGTTTTGGGCTCTGGGATACAAATAAAAAGACCTGCCCCATCAAATAATTTTTGATGATGAGTCTAGCTGCATTCCATATGTATCAATCTTTCAACTATAAGCTATTGCTATCCTTCTGAGCTGTACAGTGAAAGATTACACAAGTATTCAAATATAGAGACTTGACCCCATAAACTGGATATGAATGGTTAAATTGGTCTAGTCTACTTTATGTAAATACATATCCAAGCATTGTTACATATAATGCACTGCTGTTTGCCTAGTGCCAAAATAAAAAAGATCTCCAGCCAAACAGTTTCCCCCTTGTGAATCTTTCTTTCTTTCTCCGATTCCCAGGACAGGCATTGAGTAATTAATATAATTAATATAATTAATTAATTTCTCAATCTACTAACACCAAGCAATAGCTATAGAATTATCAACTTAATTATCTGAAAAGAGCAAGGGTAGGAACTTGTTCACTTATTGTCACCTCTTTTGTGACAATGGACTTGGAATTAATTTGTAGCTTCTCTTGTACAAGTGTAAGCGAAGAAGCTGAAGGAACAGCAATTGTGAGATCAAGATTCAAGTCCAAAGAACCAGAAATTTCATCTTCAAAACCACTTGTTGTGTCAGATACCCTATCAGCTGTAGTAGTATTGGCAAAGGGTTTGATGAGAGGCTTAGAAGACTCGTTATTATTCATAGACTCATGAGAAGATGTTCCAGTTGGAGAAACACACTTGGGTTGAGAAAAAGGAATAGGTGGAATCTGGTTTAGCCTATGGTTATTTGGATCAATTCCCATACTTATTAGCTTTCTCCGGATATGTGAATTCCAATAGTTCTTTACTTCATTGTCTGTCCGCCCTGGTAACCTTCCGGCTATGAGTGACCACCTAACAGTCCCATAAAAACATTAGGTTAGAAAATGACTTATAAGTCTAACACACGCGTTCACACATGCATACAAACACCTAGGTAAGTACGTTCATGCATGTCAAACGTTTAATAGAAAAAGAAGAAAAAAAAAGACAGTTAGGCTTCTATCACAGTACCACAAGACGGGACACGAGACTAACATGTAACGGTTGTAAAACACGTGTTGTGCTCACCCGCCTCCCTCCAGTGCACAACAATGGAAAGAAGCCAAATCCAAAGAAAGAGGTTATTAGTTAATGATTATTACCGATTGCCGAGTAGGGCATGGAGCTTGATGATGAGGTCCTCTTCATCTTGACCAAAGTTCCCACGTTTGATGTCTGGCCTGAGATAGTTTATCCATCTGAGCCTACAACTTTTGCCACAACGATCCAATCCTAATCATCAAAAATAAAACAAATCAATTAGGTGATGAATTTACAAAATAAATAGGAAAAATAAGAAAAGGGTTGGTAAACATGGGTGCAAACATGTTCCAATTGTTATGAATACAAATTCTCGATATAAAGTACAACACAAAAAATGAAAACAGAAGATTAATTTGTATTATTCTAATTGTTATCCATAAGGCAGCAATGACAGACCTGCAGCCTTAGGAAGGGAACGCCAACAGCCTTCACCATGGATTCGGATGTAATCAATGAGCTTTTGGTCTTCTTGTTTAGACCATGCACCCTTGTTTGTGCCTTCCTTATCACAGCAAGGTTTTCTCATTGCTGTATCTTCCTTATCCAATCTTTCTACCTCTAGCTCTTTTGAGAAACGCCAAGAAAATGCAGAAAGAGAGAGAGAGCCTAGCCAAATCCTAAATGCACAGGATATAGGTGAAGATATACTAGTAAGGAAGTTGGGGTAGGTTGTTGACTTGGACCGGTGGTTTTAGCTGTTTAGGTGGGTCACACAGTCCAACAGTTATAGAGGATAAGTCTTTTAAGCACCGTCTTTGAGACTCTCATCTCATGCTGCTTACCGTTTAGTATACGTCATTTTCCTTCTTACATTGCACATTTGACTCTTTCACCTTACCTATTTTGTCTGGGTAAAAATATTTTTTTAATAATTACATCAAAGATAATTTATTATTTATTTCTTAGAGAAACTGCCAAACATCAAGATTCTACTTGGACCTGATCATAATTACTCTTGAACATAATTAAAATGACCCTTCTCATTGATGCTAAGGACAAGGCAGAATCACCTTAGGACCAAATTGATAAATCTAAGGTCCCAACAATCTAATAATAAATAGACTAAGTACCGTGCTTATACTCCAATCACAACTTGTTACATTTTAATTTGACTTTTCTTATAAAATAATTAAATTTTAAAATAAAATAAAAAATTAAATATATGTCATACCGTAATTAGTAGAGCATAAAATAAAACACAAAAAATATAAAAATAATTTTTATTCCTCAAAATTACTAGTTTAACGTATAATGCAAACCAAAGTAACAATCACATAATACAATTAAAGTTTTAAATATATATATATATATATATATATAAGAATTTTTGTGACAAAGTGAAAATCTTTTGAAAATCTCTTTAAAATAAATAAATAAATAACCACTTTAGGGATAATTATAACTTACCCCATGGAAAATTTCCACTATAAAAGAAATAGTTACAAATAATCTATACTCACAAAACCTATGGACTAGACTAAACATGTAAGTTGTAACCTCAACAGGAAATCTGTTTGGTTTGTCTTTCACCCCAGTGCCTTCAAATCTCTAAAAATTTTCTGTAGCTTCTCCTCCGTGAAAGAAATTGACTTCTTTGATTTGAAACTCTATTACACTAGTGAACTCACTTGAATAAGGTTAATTAAGAGCTTTTGTACTTTGAATGTAAAACAATCACAGTATATATGAAAACTTACAAGATGAAACTCACAGAAGGATTTTAAGGCTCGAGGAGCTAAAGCTCTATTTCAATGGTTTCAGCACGATAGTTGCTCCCCATGAAAAAATTTCCTAGTAGATTTGAAAACAGATAATGATAAGCTAACTTTTTGTTTTTTTAACTTTTATTTACATTTTTTTTAAACTTCACTTTTTCAAAATACAAATATATTTTAATACACTTTCGGTAAAAAGTTAAATAAGTTAATCCAAAACGGACAATCTATTTTCAAACTTTTAAAACTCAAAATGTTTGCATTTCAATGGAATAAGTTTCATCCAAAAATGTTTTTTTTTTTTTCTCCCTAGTTAAAGGCATCATTTTTTTTTGTGTGGGGGGGGGGGGGGGGGCTTAAGTTGTTGAAGTGTAATAGGTTATATAGTACTTAATATGTATTTTGAGTTATGCTTATAATACTATATATATCCAATTATAAGACAAATTCTTGGTCCAACCGCTAAGTAATTAAGGACCCAATATTAAAGGAACTTAGGATGATCCTAGCTATAGACATCTTCTTAAGTAGGTTTAGTCATAACTTTACCTTAATCTCATTGGATCCCAATATTATCAACAAGTGATTATCCTATGTAAACCAATACGATAATCCCAAGAACTGAATACATGATATTCACCCTAACCAAATCACATGAAAACAAAGATTCGCCACTTGACTAGTTGATTTTGACCCCAATCAAAAATTAAATGGAAAGCAAAAAAATATCCCCGACAAATTCTTGGTCCAACCGCTAAGTAATTAAGGACCCAATATTAAAGGAACTTAGGATGATCCTAGCTATAGACATCTTCTTAAGTAGGTTTAGTCATAACTTTACCTTAATCTCATTGGATCCCAATATTATCAACAAGTGATTATCCTATGTAAACCAATACGATAATCCCAAGAACTGAATACATGATATTCACCCTAACCAAATCACATGAAAACAAAGATTCGCCACTTGACTAGTTGATTTTGACCCCAATCAAAAATTAAATGGAAAGCAAAAAAATGTTTTTTTTTTTTTCTCCCTAGTTGGGGGGGGGGGGGGGTGTCAATCTTTGCTTAAGTTGTTGAAGTGTAATATGTTTTTTTTTTTTACAGTACACTAGGTTATATAGTACTTCATATGCATTTTGAGTTATGCTTATAATACTATATATATATATATATATATATATCCAATTATAAGACAAATTCTTGGTCCAACCGCTAACTAATTAAGGACCCAATATTAAAGGAACTTAGGATGATCCTATCTATAGACACCTTCTTAAGTAGGTTTAGTCATAACTTTACCTTAATCTCATTGGATCCCAATATTATCAACAAGTGATTATCCTATGTAAACCAATACGATAATCCCAAGAACTGAATTCAGGATATTCACCCTAACCAAATCACATAAAACAAAGATTCGCCAATTGACTGCTAGTTGATTTTGACCCCAATCAAATCACATGAAATAAATATTTATCAATAGAGTAATCATCTTTGGTGTGCAAATACTATCTTGAATATTTGAAAAAGAAATTAGTAATTTTGTTTTAATAAGAAAGGATGATAGATGTATATTACATCGTATGGTGGAACTTTTTTTTTTTTTCCTTTTTTGGCATTTTAGGTGGCTTTGTTGGTTTGTTGTACTTTTTCTCCCCTCTTAATATATATCTTTAATTTCTATTAAGCAAAAAGATGAATTAGTAAGAGGATTGAATCAATGATTATAATATTCATTAAAGGCCCTAGCTTATCATCCATTTGATTGTAATAACAATGCCGGAGATACCTAACCTGCTTTTGGATTCTAATAGTAATGCTCTTAAAATAAATAACCACTTTATGGACAATTATAACTTACCCTATGGAAAATTTCCACCATAAAAGAAATAGTTACAAATAATCTATACTCACAAAACCTATGGACTAGACTAAACATGTAAGTTGTAACCTCAACAGGAAATCTGTTTGGTTTGTCCGTCACCACAGTGCCTTCAAATCTGTAAAATTCTTCTGTAACATCTCCTCCATGAAAGAAATTGTCTTCTTTGATTTGAAACTCTATTACACTAGTGAACTCGCTTGTATAAGGTTAATTAAGAGCTTTTGTACTTTGAATGTAAAACAATCACAGTATATATGAAAACTTAAAAGATGAAACTCACAAAAGGATTTTAACGGTTTAGGCTCAAGGAATTCAAGCTCTATTTCAATGGTTTCAGCACGATAGTTGCTCCCTATGAAAAATATTCCTAGTAGGTTTGGGAACAGGTAATTATAAGCTTTTTTTTTTTTTTTTCTTTTTAACTTTGATGTACAGTATTTTAAAACCTCATTATTTCTCACTTTTTCGAAGTACAAACATATTTTAACACACTTTCAATAAATAGCTAAATAAACTATTCTCAAATGGATAGTCTATTTTCAAACTCAAAATGTCTACATTTCAATGGAATAAGTTTCATCCAATTATTTGTTGCAATTTTTTTTTGCATATCATAACCTCAATGTCTTTGAGTAGTTTCTGAACTAGACTAATTGACCCTAACATAATGTTATTGATATAACTCAAAGTTGATATATTTTGGGGTGTGTGTATATATATTTGGAGAGAGTATAAGGTTCCTTATATTAATTTAAATAGAGTTACAACCTTACTAGTGATATATACCAAGTTATCATGAATTTTGAGTGGAGTTTGTGGTGTACTTTTATGTTAAAACATCATTCTTCCTCTTTTGTGTATGTGTGTTTGCTTCTCAAATAAAGAGAGAGAGAGAGAGAGATAAAAACATAGTTATCCTAACAATTATTTCAAAAATTAAATGGAAAGCAAAAAAAAGGTTTTTTCTCCCTGGTTAAAGGTATCATTTTTCCTTGGGTTAATCTTGGCTTAAGTCGTTGAAGTGTAATATGTATTTTTTTTTACAGTACACTAGGTTATAAAGTACATTAATATGTATTTTGAGTTACGTTTATAATACTATCTACATTATGTAGTATGTGTGTGTGTATATATTCTATACTTGCAAAATTTTAAGGTAATTAAATATCAAGAGTCATCTCATCAATAAATTATTTAAATTCAAGTTTTTGTAGTTTAAAATAATACATAAAAAATGAGTCTATGAATGAAATAGTAAATAACATCCGATTAGCATGAAAATTGGCATGCATGTTATAAACATATAAAACATGTAATTCAATGGTAAGATTTTCAAAATATAAATTCAATAACAAGTTATTGAGTGGTGTAACATTGCTTAAAGTTACATTATGTGTAACTTGAACTCAACTCTCTCTCTCTCTCTCTCTATATATATATATATATAATTATAATTATAAGATAAATTCTTGGTACTATACCACTAAGTAAGGACCCAATATTAAAGGAACTTAGATGACATGGATGATCCTAGCTATAGACACCTTCGTAAGTAGGTTAATTTAGTCATAACTTTAACTTAATCTCATTGGATTCCAATATTATCAACAAATGATTATCCTATGTAAACCCATACGATAATCCCAAGAACTGAATTCATGATATTCACCCTAACCAATGGTGGCTTTCTACATTTTAGGTGGCTTTGTTGGTTTGTTGTACTTTTTCTCACCTCTTAATATATATCTTTGATTTCTGTTAAGCAAAAAGATGAATTAGTAAACCCAAGTGAGGATTGAATCAGTGATTATAATATTCATTAAAGGCCCTAGCTTATCATCCATTTGATTGTAATAACAATGCTGGAGATACCTAACCTGCTTTTGGATTCTAATAATAATGCTCTTAAAAGGTTGGTTGCAGTGATATAGACCTTTCTGAAATAATAATTGACCTTTTGCTAAAATGTAGTAACATAATTTTTTTGTATATACAATTTTGGAAGGTTAAGACTTAAGACTTGGTGCAGAGGCCTTAGCCTAGCTTGTCTTTATTGCTCCTTGTATTGTTGTTTTCATCAATAAGATTCACTGAATTACCAAAAAGAAAATGGGATGGTTTGATTTCATCAATTTATTTAATTGAGTCGCTTTTAGTTTTTTTTTTTTTTTTTTTAGAAATTCAAAAATAAAATTGATTTAATTTTAACAGTGGAGGGAGAAATTTGACATATTTTATTTTTTGATGGTATGATAGTTAAAGTTGGACACATCTAAACCGTTAAAGTCTGTTTTAAAAACACTAAAAACTATCAATTGAATTACAAAGTTCTTGGCAATTTAACACAATTGAGATACTTTAATTTTAAAAGTTAAAAGAGCAAAATGGAAACAATCAAATGTATAGTGGTACTAATACAAGGAAATACCTAACGGTCTGTTTGGATTAAAGGGAAAATGAGAAGGAGTGGAGAGAAATAAAGTAGAGTTAGCTGAAATTAAACTAATTTTTATTTAAATCTACTCTATTTTACTCCTTCCTCCTCTCAATCTAAATGGACCATGAGCCTTGGGTAAAAGTAAAATCATTTTTAACTTGAAATTTTTTATTAAAATAAAAAATTGAATTATTCACATGAATTTTCTCATGCCGTGCAATTGAACTATTCACAAATTTAAGTGCTATATCCACCATTTCCCACCATTAAATTTGGAGAAATTAACAACAAAAAAATTAATGGGAAGTACAAAAACTTAGGCAATTTCTCATTGTTCTTTGCTAAAAAATCAAGGGAAAGTATATTTGTATACCTGTGTTTATTTCTTAATTGGTGAGAAAAGAAACCGTGGATCTCGTGCGATATATATAGAATGGTTAACATCAACATAAGAACAAAATAACTATATATGTAAGTTGCTTTGAACCACGTTTTTCATCACATATATATGAAACTTCTTTCTTTTTCTTTTTTTGAGAAGACATTACATGTGAAACTATATCTCTGAAAATGGATGCATGTGGAGGGACCAAGTATATATATCATCATATCCACCCATAACAGCTGATATTTTTTATTTTTTGAATAAACAAACTTGAAACAGACCCATCTATGATCTAACTAACAAAAGACTCATTATCTTTTCTTTTTCTTTTTCTCTTCTTCTGGCAGTCAAATGAAATATCAAGTAATGCTAGACAGTAGAGACAAGAAGGTTTCATTACTTTTTTTATATTATTATATAGTTTATTAAGATGAACACAAGGTTTATTATTTGGATAAATACGACATAATTTTAACTTACGAATTTTTAAATTTATTTTTCTTTATTTTCTAGCAAAAAAAAACCAATTGATTTTCATGTAGGCGAGATTTAAACTTCAAATCACTTATTCTATAACAAGAGATTTTATCAGTTAAACTAAAAGATACTTAATAGTTAATACAACATTAATTTCACATAATTCCACTACTAAAATCACTTTTATTAAGATGGACAAAAAGTTTAATTTTTTAGATAAATATGATATAGTTTTAACCTACGAGCTTCAAGTTTATTTCTCTTTATTTTTAGGCCTAAAAACCAATTAATTTTTCGTGCAAACATAATTTGAACTCCAAATTTTTTATTCAACAAGAAGAGATTTTATTAGTTAAACTAAAAAATACTTAATACAACATCAATTTCACATAAGTGTACATCTATTATAATATACCACCTCAAAAATTATGTTAAAAAGTTGTAAAAGTTCTTGCACCGTCCCTACATCTTAGGATAAGTCTAAGGTCTTGTTTCATTTTGAGTCTGTGCTATTAGGTAAGTCATTCACAAAGACTCAAAGAAAACCAATCATTGTACTACTCCATCCTTATCACCACATTTTCTATGACATTTGCTTTATCGTCCAAGCTAAAATGTAATAACTAATAAGTACTGCTAGCATCTACTTCTACGAATTGAAGCGATACGTCACTGAACTTTTCAATGTGTGTCACAGTCAAACCGCTTTTAACCATTTGATTTCACCTTGGTAAAAAAAATAAAGAAAAAAGAAACGCAAACACCTTACCGACACTCCAAGAGAGACAAAGTTCTTGACAGAGTTTACTTGTGTAGTTTTTGTAAAGAGTATGTACCATATGGAATGCTGTTAGTGTTTAGTAAATTATAGTAAAATACTTTTTGCAGATGTTATATCAGTTCAGTAACAACATTGATAAAAAGCTTTAGGAAATATAAAATCACAGGAAAAAGTAAATTAAAAAACTATTACTAAGTATTGTTATTTTATGAGCAATTATCATAAAGTGAACACTATATGTTAAAATTATATCCTATCAATCAAAAAACGTATTGCTATTTTATTTTATAAATATTTATTTTCATACTTGAATTTAATTAATTCAAGTAATAGTCAAAATGTTTATACTATCATTATTAGACTATATGTAATAGTGTGTCCTTAAAAAGAAAATCAAATTTCGCATATTTCATTTTTTTTTTGGGGGGGGGGGGGGGGGTGGAGGGAAAGAAGGTTAGCTATTATTTTAATAATTTGTCCCACTTTATACTTCACTAATCACAACTTAATATATATTCTTATTAAATATCCAAAGCTTAAAGTAGAAAGAAAGAAAAAATCGAACATATAACATACCATAATTGGTAGAGTAAGTAAAAAATAGAACAAAAGATTTGTATTCTATCTTAAAAGAGCTTAATAACAAATCTTTCAAAACCAACCTACCACTACTAGTATTTTGATAAACATTTTTTCCTTTCTAAGAACTCTTAGGGTCCATCTAGTTGTAGATTAGCACAACAATAAAAAAGCTATAAGAGCTCTAAAGCTCTCTTCTTCTTTTTTTTTTCTTCTTTTTTATATATATATGGGAGGGGGGATGGGGTGTCTAGCAACCCACTAACTAAAAGTATTTTAAAGGAGCCAAAGCTGAAATTTGGAGTTAAAAACAAAAACAAACACAAAACAAGGAAAACAGAAACTCTACAATTCACAGTTGATGCTTTATATCCATAACTTGAAACACTATCCATTAATTTGTCACACACTCAAAATACTAAAAAGCATTTTGGCTAAAGCTTTTATATTATAAAATCTGTACTGATAAAACTCTACTACAAAAGCTCTTTCAATTAAAACTCTACTTCAGACAACAATACCGACTGGGCAGACTTCTTGACTCAATGCAATATTCAACCAAATTGATTTCCCTCTCTCATTATGAGACATAAATGGAACAAGGAAATTCCAACAAAGCCTAAAAGGGTCTTGTCATGCCAAAGTCTAAGTAGTGCTCAAGAGTGATATACAAGTTCCCAAGTCACAAGTGATATACCAATAATTATGTACCTCAATGAAAATTTTATATCATAGAAAGTTTGCCTAAAGACAGCTTAGTCAGTACAATTTCTAGCCATTGTCTTCAAAAAGGGCATCTGTTAATTTATGAAAAGAAATTCTCAAATAAATCAAGACATATAGAAGACAATAAAGTAAAAAGTTAGCACATGAGACCTAACTGCCGGAGAAAAACCAGAAAAATAATAAAAATTAAAAAATTAAATAAAAAAAAATACTAGGGGCATGAAACAGGCTGCTAGTAAAATTCCAAAAAAAACCACCACAGAAAGCCGTCAATAGTTGATCTATAAACCACATTCTAATCTTAGTCAAGTTATTGGTGGGTTTGGGGGCTACTTACCTTAGAATAGCACACGATTTAATAATAAACAAATAAATAACCCTCCCCACTATCAACCTATCAAAAATAAATAAATAATTAAACAAAACCTAGCTAATAAAGAAACTAAAAATACCAAACAGGAACAGAGAGAAATAACAAATATCTCCATCCATGCTCTAAGCTTCATGTACTCTACAATATAACTAACATTAAACTTGAGAAAACATGTAGAGAGAAACCATAACAATAAGTCTAGGAACACAATATTTTTCACAACTGTACTGGCCCGTTTTGTGCATGATAAAAGTAGTGTCGGTAGTGGATACAAGTGAAAGTAATGCTAAATAAATCTCAACAAATCATGTTAACAATTATTGAAAAAAAAAAAAAAAAGTTGCATCACAAAGAGCAGTGGAGCATGAATAGCCTATTCATATATAAGACGAAAACCAAAAGTTACCAGTGGCACAATAATTCAGTACCAAGCAGATGTGTCGTGCAGAAGCTGAGTATTGTTGGGCCCCAATTTCACAAAACTGGATAGGAATCCAGATATGAATCAAAGGCTGGCGGATAACAACCATGATGCCACGCAACAATTCTTGGAAATACAAGCGTATTGATACTTGATATGAAATTGAAAGCTCACCAACCAATTAAAATATTTAAAAATTTCAGAATCCGATGATTACTAACAGGTTCTGCTCTCTTGCAACTGACTATCCTATTTAAAAGAGGATAAAGAAAGATACATTTGAGGAATGTTTCAGAATTCTTTTTAGAAAAAATAGTTTTGACTGCAGAACCTGAAAAAAAAAAAAATTATAGTTCTGTAGCAGTAATCTAGTAACCAACAAAAGTGATTCCATGCTATCACAGACCAATCAAAACACATTGAAAATTACTCTTCTTCCAATAGACCAAATTTTTTAAATGATGCAATTATTAATGAAAATGCAAATATATAATTATGTACCTAAAATGTCATTTTTTTATACTGAGATAACATACTTTTGATAAGAATCCGTTTTTTTTTTTTTTTTTTTTACTAAAAGAAAAGGTGAGACCAATGTAGAAAATTGAAATATGAACTCACTTTTGGAAAGTTTAACGTATTTTAGGACTATCCAGAAATAAAAATTATTATTTATTTTGAGACACAAGTGTGTAAATTCAGAACATATTAATCTGCTTTACAAAGTGCCAAGAAATTTGAACCTCAAGGGATTGGCTTAATGGTTCCTAATGCCTCCTTATATCCATGAGATCTTAAGCTCAAAACCTCTACCCAGAATCATGGGGCCACCTCAAAGGAATCTCTCTCTGTAATAACTTTGTGTGTGGGACAGATCGTAGGACTGCACACACACGAGAAATAGTTAGTACTCGAAGAGGTCTAAATAGACTCGTTTCTCTAATAAAGCCACGAATCCTGATGGAAGTCTAGGTCACCATAAATTATTTGCTACTGGTCACTTTTTTGTTTCCACCCTGCAATAGCTGAGATGGTCTGACTTTCACACAGTATCTTCACAAATATGTTTAAACATCACTGTTTTTAAATAAATGGCTATTATTAGTCTGTGAATCAGTTTCATTTGGACTGGTTGGTTATGAAACATCTTCCATCTAACAGTCATGCTTACACAGGGTTCTAAATATCTACAATGGGTGATTTCATTGCTTCTTGCTGATTATGCAGCAAACAGTCCTAGCTAGATTTAGAATTGACATTCATCAACTGGTATAAATCATCCACCTACGCATTTAAAAGAATACAATAAAATGACGGTGCTTTAACAACAAAACAGGTAATAGATAGTCTGTTTAGCCCCTGAATTTCCCATTATTGATTAAACTACCCTCAAGTTGACCAACAGTTGGCTGCCAACCAGTCAAAATGTTTATCTTGCCCTTGGGAACTTCATTTTCTTTTTACCAGTCAAGGGATGTATTGGGAATAATTTGATAAAGAGTGTCTCATGACTTTGATTAACTATTTTAGATTCCTATGCTGTGACAAATAATTTTAAGATTAGTGTTCTGGTTTAACAATTTGAAAGCAAATTGTTAAAAAACAGGTTTTAGTTATGTTCGATTATAAGGCTACACAGTCCATTTCTTTCCTATGACATTACAATCACATTCAGTTGTTTGAACCTCAAAAACCTGCTTGGATTAATAGGATGTGTTAAAGAGTGATTTAGAGAATGCGTCTCAAAGGAGCAAATAAAAACTGAGGCTTGAAGATATGTAAATATTAAGAGTACTATAGCAACTGAGAATCTCAATAGCATTGGCTTCTACTGCACTCACACACACAGACCAATAAAGATGGAAGAGCACCTAGTAATAAAAGATAGAAGAAGAAGAAGAAGAGTGTATTTTTGTATCTCAATAGATATCCTTTTCGGGAAGCGCACACACACACACACACCAATAGGACTTCTTTGTTCAAACAAATCATGAGATAACCCATCTATCTATTCAAGAACTTAAAATTTAAAAATATCTAAACAATCCAGAAAGGAGTCTAATGAACTGAGTCTAATGACAAATTGCGGTGATCACAGAACCAAACATATACGATACATGTATCTTCTAAGAATATTCTTAGTTGTTTTTCCTTTCATGGTCTGGGTGTTTGAGAAATTTGAACTGAGATTTTGAATCATAGAAAATTCGTTATGGCTTTAACAACATTAATAAATTAATGATGAGAATAAGTTGCCTTGTATCAACTTTCTTCTCTCTTTTTTTTTTTTTTCCTTTTTTTTTTTTTTGCTACACTTACATGTAACAACCAAAATGCAGAGCAATGAATACAGATGTGGTTCAGAGAAATTCTCTCTTATTAAAGTACAAATTCCAAATGGTATAATTTGAACCTTGGGTTTTGCACAATCTATGTAAAAAATTTAGCCCATCCAAAATTCCCTCTTCTTAATTGCCTAAAGATCAACATAAACCTGAGTTCTACCTAAAACTTTGAATTGCTCCATGAATGGTTGATAAAAATCTATAGGATAGCTGGTTAAGCCCTTCATTTATTCTTTTTTCTTTTGCTGAATAAGTACAAAATGAAGAAAATTAAGTCTACTAAGAAAGTTTCCTTCAAAAGACCTTGCCTGAAATATGTTTCATATCTAAACTGGGATGACATGAATATCAAACAGGTTATGTAACCTCTGTTCAATAGACATCTCTAAGAGTACGAATTTGTTATGAAGCCACCACATCTCCAGAGAACCCAATAATCTACACCAGACACTAATAAAAAGTGAAGTTCTGCCTTGTGAGTTTCTAATGTAGCTAAATCTTATTATTACTCAATGTGGAGGTGAGGGGACCCCTCGACACATGCATAGCCAACTTTGATCCACACACCCAATATATGATTCTTATCAGCATGAAGATGTAGTATATTATATCCAAACCAGAATGACCTGATTCAGTCCCAACACCAAGCTCATGCTACCATAGTCAAATTCTATATGAAAATATGTTGTCATATCCAATAGCAAACTAATTCATGTGAAATTTTACAAAGTCCTATATGCTGTTTGTTATCACAATACAATTCCGTGTTGAAGTGCAAGAAAAAAACAATTTTGGTTTGTGTCTATTTGGGAACAACTTATTTAGCTTAAAGCTAAAGTGTGCTAAAGTACACTTGTATTTCAAAAAGTGAGGTTTTAAAAAGCTGTACTTAAAAGCTAAAAAGCAAAAAGCTAGCTTATAAGCTAGTTCCAAAAACACACTTAATTTAGTTCTATTTAATCTTAATAGTCAATTGTATTACATCTGTTAATTCATTGGATTTTATTTTAGGTCTTATTAGCTAATTAAGTTATTAGTATTTAATTTTAGGTAAATTGTATCACATCTGTTGATTCATTGGATTAATAGTCAATTTTATCACATCTGTGATTCATTGGATCTTAATTTAGGTCTTATTAACTAAGTTATTAGTGTTTTAATTAATTTCATAGAATAAAAATTAAATTTGTAAACCAATAATAGAGCTTTGAAGTCAATTATGATTAGGGTTTGGTCTTATAGTAGTCTATATAAATGTGCTATTGTACCCCAATAAAAACAGTTTGCTTGAGTAATAAAATTTGTTGTTAGGATTTTTTACTTTTTTTTCCTTCAATAGTTCAGTGCTAATTCCAACCAACCCGAGGTGTTAGTTTCCAAATTTTCCATCATTCTTGGTGTTGATTCCAATTAACTAAGTGTAGATTCTTAGGATTATTTTTATTTTTCTACTCTTGTGATTCTCATATCCCCTTATAGAGAACTCATGCTGCACCAGTTTTGGTATCAGTGCATTCATTGTTCTACATCAATCCATAGTATATTTCTTCTGATCTTCTCTTCAAGTTTTAAATTTAATAACTGCATCGTAGTTACGTCCAATGTATCTGCTCTTCAAGGTTGCCTTCCTATATTGCATCTAAATATCATGTTAAATTCTCCAATTGTTGAACCCTTCTGACCAAAGTAACATGACTGCCAATTTAACCAACATAGTTATTATACATACATCCAAATATTAGTGAGACTCCAAATTCAACCTGCTCTTTTGATTGTTCATGTTTTAATTTAAATAACTATTGCACCAAGAATATGAAGGGATTATGCTATTGTTGTTAGAATATTGGTTAAGTAATTTAATTCTTTAGTTCCTATCCATTTATGCTTTTGAGACAAGTGGTTGTGTATCACAGGATCGAAGAAGACAATCATGATTCCAAACCCTACCCCCACACTACCTTCCCTTTAAAAAAATAAAATAAAATAAAAATTCCAAGTGTTGAGTACTTGAGTATCACTTATTGAGGGGGAGTCTATACCCACATATGAGGAGTAATAGAAAATTAGTAAAATGATTAATTCCATTATTTCCCCATCATCTTAATCTTTAGGTACAAGTGATAGTTTATCAATAGCATATCTTAATATTTTAAAACACCCTTGGTTCTCAAACAAAATTTTTTTTAAAAGTTGCATTTAAATGTGAAAATGTACTTGAAGGTGTATTATGGGAATTCCATGTACCATTTTTCCTATTTGGGTTTATGAAGGTTTAGGGGTTCAACAATCAAAATTGTTCTCAGGACTTGAAAGGCTCAAAATCTCCAGTTTAATCCAAGGATGCACATGTCAATGCATAGATTCCACTTGAAAAAAGGTCAGTCACACCCTTCCCACAATTACATCCCTCTTACCAAGCCACCACCCCAATGCTATCTCTGCCAGTGCCACCATTTTGATTATTACTTTTGCTAGGACACTACCACATTATCTACTGCTGCCAGCTTCCTCTATCAGTGCCATTGCTTCAACAATACTAAACACCACTAGGCCAAAAACATCACCACTTTCACTCCCATCACCATTACTCGATCCATGTTATCAACCACTTACACCACCATTTGTCAACATTATCATTTGTATTACCATCATCATGCTGCTACTATCACTTCACCATGCGTTGACACTAGAACTACTGTTGTTAAATTTCCAATATTACCACCACTATTATCATTGCACGGACAGCATTGCCAATACACAAAACGGTGGTGGAGGTGGTGGATAATACACAAAACCAAACACAATTATAATGGTTCTTAAGAAATTAGCTTTCATACTTCTACCATTTCATAAATTTTAAGACAAATAATAAATTCTTTATCCAAATGCAAGAAAAATGAAAATAGTAGTAAACAAGTTTATGTGCGAGTATTTGAGGCTTTGGAAAAGACATGCAGATATGCGTTATAAAATTCGTTAAATCTATCCAAAAACATGTTTATATCAATCAGTGGCATTTTCCTGATCTCTAAAGCACAGTATTTTTATGTGCAGTCTCTCTACTTTTCTTTTTCCCATTTTTAAATGCTAAGCTTTAAATGTAAGACTTGTTCTTTTTTAATAAGTTACAACTCACACAACCATAAAAGATTGAAATTGTAACTTGACACCTCCCCCCACCCCCCTATTTTGGGGTCAAGATGGCATTTGGTTCGAAAACCATTGGCAAACATTAAATCTAAGACATCCATCTTCACGCCATCCCTTTACAACCTAAACCAGGACATATTTTATAAAATTGAACAATAAAGGAGGCAGTGTAGGTTTGACATGTATCCGAAGAAATTTATAATCTATATTACTTTCTTTTTGATAAGTTGTAATCTATATTACTTTCTTCACAATAGGAAGGAAGAAGATTTCCAAAGGGCACACAGAATTATTCAACTGCAGTAAATTTGATTACAGACTATACATGATATATACTAGACGTTAACAATCAACATTTAAACATGAAAGAGGAATGGAGATACTACTTTCATAAAAGCAACAAAGCATCAGGTAAAAAATTTCTCATGGCTAAGAGAGTTCTGAATTTGCATTCATCTTTTGAAATATTTTGCAATATAAGAACTAATTCAAAATTGAATGTATGCTTAGTACTTACAATTTTGGATACAAGAATCCAGTCAACACAATAGATATGGGACAACCACATGCTTAGACCAATCAATTGAATATCTTCAATACTTAATTTAGTTAATTTGAATACCTGGAATCTGTAATCTCAGCTGTGTCTATAAACCACCTGAAGCAACAAAATCAAAGATAAAAGTTAATACTTAATACTGATAGAGACCAAGATCATAAAAGATGAATGGCAAAATACTATGGAACCATGTGAAGACACAAATCATATTTAAAATTTAAAAAAAAAAAAAAAAAAAAAAGCATTATTGCCCATATAAATATTCGTGTTACTCACCATTCAGACTCTGTGCTTTTTAAACAAGGAGCAAAGAGAAAATCTTGTTTCACTGATATTTCCAGAAACTAATTTCTAAAGGTGAAATCTGCAAGATTACAACCACAAACTTGCAAGGGTCAAGTTTCTGGGAGACTCAACCCAATAATTCCTTGTCCAAGCAATATGGGGCTAAGGCAATAATTCTGCATACATTCAAATCCTTTTTTAATTTGATATAATACTGTAAATATCTTATATGCTTTTTACATTATTTATTTGTGAACCAGGACAATTCATTAAAGTCTTCTGTGAAGAAAAATGACTAAAGAGCTAAAACAGAAGAAAAAAAAAACAAAAACAAAGAACAAAAACAAGGAACAAAAACAAAACAAAAAAACAAAGAACAAAACAAAAACAAAAATAAAAAAATTTAAAAAAAAAATAAACAACACAAAAAACACAAAACACAAAACAAAAACAAAACAAAAAAAAACAAAAACAAAAAAAAAAAAACAAACAAACAAAAACACAAACAAAAAACAAAAACAAAAACAAAATCCAGGTTAACTTGCCTCCACATCTCTAAATGCTATACCTCACAACCTTGTCAAATCCAAGTACAAATAGGGAATTAGAGCAGGCCTCTAATTTGGGAGCTCCACGTGTTTCTGGTTGTGGCAGTTCAGGATATCGAGCAACTGGTAGTGTCCTCCAGGAACCTGCTTCAAGGGGATAAGTACCCCCTACCAAATTGCCTATTTGTAGAAGTAGCAGAAAATAAGATCTACATCATTAATTCAACAGCATTTATTAGCAAAGGCAGTGAGTTGAAGCCATGCCACAAAGACAGTTCACGATTCATATCCTGCATTCCCCTTCAAAAAAGTCATGCTTAACCACCATACCAAAATGTGGGTAAACATCAATCTGACTAAACATTGGAAAGTTGCAGATCTTAAAGTCCATTGAAATTTAGAAAATTTTGACATGGATGTGGTATCCTTAAACATGCCCAAACCGTTTTTGTTTTCCTACTTAATCATAGCCTCCATAAGCACCAATGAGCTCTATCTCAAATGGCATCTCTTCCCTTGTAAAAGCAAGGTGGAGTGTAAAGTCATGGGTTCAAAACCCACCAAGTGCATGTGTACCTTACTAATTAAAAATGAACATATTTATATATAACCTCAATAGGCATTTCACCAAGATTATAATACCCATCTTAGAAATCAATCACATCCCCTAATATTCAACTTGCAGGTAGTAAAACTGATTTAAATGATAAAAAGTTGGTCAGGAAGAAGGGGAGGGGGAGGGAGAGGGGGAGAGAGGGGGGGGGGGGGGGGGGGGGGGGGGGGGCAAACCAAGTGAGAGGGTTTCAAATTTTTTATTTTTTTAGGGTCAAAATATGATTTTGGTTCTTGAATTATGACATTTTTTAATTTCCTCCCTATTGTATCAACTGTTTGATATTATAATTAAAGTTTACAATGCGAATGGCAATTACTAGTGCAACAAACCTTGCTTTACATGCATCTTTTTAATGTTGATGTAGCACGTTATATGAGGCCACATACGTGATCTCAATAAACACCGCAAACAACATATGATATTTACCAGTGTCGTATTTCAATTAATTTTCAAAAATTGCTTGTGTCACTATGCCATACCCGTACACCATGTCTCATATATGTTCCATGCTTCCTAGTAAAACCAACATCTGGCTTAATGTCTTATGTCAACATTATAAGAACACGTGTGTATGTGTATGTATATATATAAACAAACAATTAGGAAGCACGAACACTTCATATAAAGTGGCATACCCATGTCATACCAGTGTCGTACCGACCGTTTCATGTTATTAATTTTCAAAAATTGCTTGTGTCACTATGCCATACCCGTACCCATGTCCATATCCATGCTTCCTAGTAAAACAGCAACTATCATTGCATAGTAACAGGAAGGATAAGGATAACATTAAGGCATTTTTATAACTTCAAGTACTAAAGTGAAACAATTGATGGTTTAGGGAAAAATCAAAATTTTTACATATAATTCAAGGTCCAAAATTTTATTTTGACCAATTTTTAATAAGAAGGATGCATTATGCACCCAACAAATGTATAAGCAATTTCACAAGAATGAAGTCATAGAGGAAGCTATTGGTTCAGGAATCTATGATTTGTCCTAACTACATACAAAAGTGCCTAAGATGACTTTAAATAAGAGCTAGAAGCATTAGCCGTATAATTCCAGATGCTGAATGTCAAAAAGAATCCACAAATCTTCAAGCAGCAACGTCAAATCAACAAGCAAGAAGAGAAATCCACCAAAGTTTGAACAACAATGGACCATACCCTGGTTCATATAACCCAATTACCCAAGTGCTATTTAAAAGGAATTTGGATCTAGTGGAATAGATAGGGCAATTGCACCGTACAATTGAACCTTAATGCGAGAGAGAAAAGTTAAAAAGGTAAAAGGTCATAAAATTTCTGATCCAACAGCTAAGATTAAAAGTGCACATTTTAAGTTTCAATCTCAGCCCTTGCAAGCCAATTGCACGGTGCAATTTCCCTAGCTAATGCATCAGATCTTAATCCACCCAAAAGACTTTCCCATGAGCAGTCAAATGTTAATGAGCATCTACAACATTTCTACCTACTTTTTTTTTTATAGGTAAAAATAATATTATTGAAAAGAGACTACGTCGTGAAAATAAATATGAAATAGCCTAAAGAACCTAAAGAATTACAATGGGGTAATATCTACATATGAGTTGACTCTATGAAGGAGTGAATAGAAATACTATCAGTAAGACCTGCTACAAAAGACCACTCATAAAGAGAACTAATAAAGGATACAGCATTTCTACTTACACTTCCTGATAGCATGAACTTGCTTTTGCCAGCTTATGAACATCTACAGAATTTCTACCTACACCTCCATAATATTGTGATCAGAAAATTTCTCAAGGGGTTAATACTCTTATCAGAAACATGAATATCCTCACTTTCTCCCCTAAATTTTCACAATAAGCATAAAGGGCAAAGGCCCAAACCAGAACAAGACAAAAAAAATTATAAGGGGTGTTTTGCCTTATACCTTGTACTACAACCCCAAAAGTAATTTTTTTTGCCTTCACACTCATAATATCCATGAAACCTTCGTAACATGGGAAAATTTACCACTTTAAAAACCCTAATTTACTATATGGAATTATGTCAGCTTCTACTGCATTCAACTGAAATCTTAGTTTGCTTCCTCCCCCCACCCCCTTTTCCTTTTTTTATTTCTTTGAAACTTCATATATTTCACATTGTTTGAACAATATTCTGATCTTGTCAAAAATTAACAGTATGAAGAATTGCTCCATTTTGATGCCTTAACAATGTTCAAGGATATTATAGCACAAAAGAGTAACTCATACCACCTTTATTGATAACATAAAAACAAAACAATGACGATATTAATTCACAATACAGCTTATTAAGTAGTTGAAACCATATGAAATTAATTTTTACTCCCAAGCATATGCAAACTCATTACATATGTGAGCATCATCCAGGTTTTGAACTGACATAACAAATAATTCAGAGAGTTAAAATAAGAAACATAACAATAGTCCAGAAGGTCCAGATGAAGTGCAGCTTGATAGTAGATAGAATTTGTAACTCCTAAACAGAACAAACAAGAATCACAATATTCCATTGCAAATAAAGATGCAAAAAGAATTATATTCATTGATCATATTATAAAGATAATCAATATCATGAAAAACAACTGATGGACATGTCTCTAGAGCTACAAAAACAATAATAAAGGATTTGAATTACACAGTTTACATGAATTCAGAAGGCGAATTTGCATCCGGCTTCCCATTGTCGCCCAATCCCCCTGGATGCTGCAAATTATGCAAAACCTGAGGCGGCAAAACTCCCAATGCACCACCCAACCCATCACTCGCCGACCCAAAAAACTGACAAACAAGCCGAGCCATGACCCCAAGAACCTGCATTTGGTTCTGGCATGCCTCAGCTTGCATTTGCATCATTTGCTTCTCATGCTCAATCTGCAAACCCAACATCCTCTCCTTCCACTCCATCTCCTTCTCCTCCCTCTCCTCCTCCATCCTCATTCTCTCCCGCCGTTCATCATCGAATTCCATTTCCAATCTCAACCTTCTCTCAACTTCCCTCTTTGCCCACATCAACTCCCTCTCTTCCAACTCCAATTCCCTATTCTCCAACCCTTCTTCCCTATCATACCGCCGTTTCACCGCCCTCCAATGCGCCTCTCTCCTATTTTCCTCCCTCACTGCCTCCTCCTTCTCTCCCTGAAACTCCCTCTCTCTTTTCCTCTCCTCTTTCTTCACCATCACATCCCTCAAGTCCAAAACTTTAGAACCCATTAGCCTCAATCTTTCATTTCCTCCCAAACCCATCTTCAATTTCTTCACCCCAGCAAAACCCACTTCCCCATTTTGCCTCTCACCCTCAAATTCACCTTCACTCCTCAAATTTTCCTCATTTTCTTCTTCATCTTCCTCCTCATCATCATCATCATCCACATCCTCATCCTCATCCTCATCTTCCTCATCTTCATCTTCTTCTTCACCATCTTCTTCATCCTCACAATCAATCCCAAACCCCAAATCCCCACAATCCCCAAAAACATGAATATCATTATCATTGTTCTCACACAACCTCTTACTCTTAACATCAAGTTCCACATCCCCAAACACTTCCTTGTACTTAAAAAAATTGACCCAGTGATTCTCACCATCTTTCCAGTTGAACTCATCATTGGAGAGTCGGATCTTCTGCTTCACACCCAGGTACTGGTGGCGCATGTTTTGGACCTTGATGGACACGTCACGCCAGCTCCACTTGAAGGGGTAGGTGGCTGGGTCTTGAAGATGGTGTATTGTGTTAACATGGTCAGCCACAGGCTTGAATTTCTTCTCCCGAGTCTTGAGCTTGGCCAAGGCACCAGAGTTTCGGAGCTCTGAGTACTTTGTGAGCAAGGTTTGCTCTTCCAGCTCCGACCATTTCTTGCGTTTCATTTTGGACTCTCCAGAGTCTCTTTGAGGCTTTAGTCTGTCGGTAAGAAGAGGTGTGTGAGTTTAGAGAACTTCGAGACTGAACAACAACAACAGGTTCAATACTTCGATTCGTGTGACCATTATACCAGTTGGAAGTACACTTACTATTTCCGCTGAACCAATAAACTAAAGAGAGTACGCATAATTACGTAGGGCCGTTAGAAGAGATTGAGTAATATTGTTTGAGTATTATATATATATATATATATATGTAGTGGTAAAAGTGTATTAAAATATGTATAAAATTGTTTAAAATGTAAAAAAATGTGTTAGAACTTAGTACTTACTCATCAAACAGGGCCTTAATTTTAATTCTTTTTGTATCAAAAATTGATTAATGTTTTAGTCTAATGATAAAAACCTATTATCAAAAATCAATAATATAAGTTGAAACTCTCTCAAAAAACAGATTTAGGGATAATTTCTTCTAATATATATATATATATATATATTAACGAATGCCCTAAGTTATTATTTAGGAATTATGTTTATAAATGTTTTTATAAGAAAATGATAAAGTAATTACTTTTGTTAATAGCTTTTTATATTTTTCATAAAAGTGATGTCAAAATTTTCTTAATATAATTTAGGGAAAATTACAAGTTTGGTCTCTAACTTTTACCGTAAATGTCAATTTGGCCCCTAGTATTTTGAATGTGTCAATCTAGTCTCTAACCTTTTAGTATTGTGTTAAAATAGTTCTTACCGTTGAGTAATAGATGAAAAATGCTAACGTAACTAACTGCTAAAATAAAAAATTTATTTTTATGCCACATCAGATGATACGGGTAATGCCACATAAAAAATGTATAAATAAATAACAGTTTATGATAAAATTGGATCTCAAAAGTCAAATCTCAAACACCCTGAACAGCTTCGGTGAGTACCAGCCTCTTCATTCCTCGGTGGATGCAAAGGTACAAGCCAATGAGCCAGAGTGGGATATTGCTACTTCGAATGATTTCTTGTTGCAAAAGTACACCTAAGAGATTAATTGGGCATCTATTTATCTAAAATTTCCAATGTGTTAATGATTTAGGTATTGGTTTCTTTAGGTGGCTACGCAATGGAATTTTTGGAAATTGCAAGACTACTCTTTAGGATTTGGTTAGATAATTTGGGGTCTAAATTAATATGTTTATATGATGAAATTCCCTGGCATGGTTAGCTGGTTTTTTTCTTTGCTAGACTAGGGGAGAGTGGCTTTCATCATGTGTCGATTGTTGGTGTCAGTAAAAAATCATTCTGCTGTAAATATCGTTTTCCTTTTGTTTTGCTTGGGATATTGGTTTGATTGTGATTATCTTGGCTGGATAATTTCTGGGTTCTTATTCGATTTTGCAAAAATATAGAATTTGGAAATTGGAATCCTTGGTGGCGGTAGAATGAAGCTGTTGTGGATGTTTGGGATTTTGAGATCCAAGTTTATTCTAAACTGGCCTTTTTCTTTTTATTTATTGTTTATTCCATGTGGGTCATATGATGTGGCATAAAATAATTTTTTATTTTAACCATTAACTACGTCAATATTTTCCATCAATCGCTTAATGATAGGACTATTTTGACACAATACCAAAATGTTAAGGACTAAATTGATATATTTGAAACGTTAAGGACCAAATTGATATTTAGTGTAAAGGTTAAGGACCAAACTTGTAGTTTACCTTATAATTTATTAACAATTGTCTTAAATGAACCCATTAATGTGACCCATTACAACAATCCTACCTTCTATCCAAATTTGGAGAAATAACACTCCAACCTAAATTTGAAGTAAAAATTTTATCAAAAAAAAAAAATGAAGTAAAAAAAAATCACTTGAGGTTTAAATAAATTGACACTCCCCTTCATTCCGTTAATTTCAAGTTACAAAATATTAAAACTTTTCCTTTGTCACCAAAAAAAAAAAAAAATACAAAATATTCTAAATTGTAAAAAGATTCTTTACTAAATTTTAACTATGGTTTGTAAAACCAAATTAAAAAGAATTTAGGATAAAAAGATAAAGTTAATCCAACATCAAAAGATTTTAAACGTCAAATTTCTCCACAACCTAGAAAGCAAGCAAAAGAAACCAAAGGCAAATTTTCTGCACAAAATAGATAAAGGAGGTATGCTTCTTCCATTTTTTTTTTTTTTTACATTTCTAATTTCATGATCCTTCTTCAATTTGCAATAATTGTGAATTTCAAATGTTGAGAAGACAAACAGTTATTGTTTTTCCAATCCACTTTTTGATTTACAATTTCATAGAGTTGTTTAGAGAGTTGTAATTAAATTGCTGAGGAAAAAAAAAGGGGGGTTCTTGAAAGATGTGTTGGTAAAGGGGGAAGAAGAAGATTTGCAATAATTGTGAATTTCAAATGTTGAGAAGACAAACAGTTATTGTTTTTCCAATCCACTTTTTGATTTACAATTTCATAGAGTTGTTTAGAGAGTTGTAGTTAAATTGCTGAGGAAAAAAAAGGGGGTTCTTGAAAGATGTGTTGGTAAAGGGGGGAGAAGAAGATGTAGGCATTTCCTAAAAAACTAAAGTGGAAATGAAGTACGAAATAGTTTTGAATTTTTTTTTGGTAAAATACTATTTTTGGTTCCTAAATTTTATTAAAAATTTGTTTTTCATCCCTAAACTTTAAAAAATTTATTTTTCACTCATAAATTATTGAAAATTTTGTTTTTAGTCCCTAAATTATTGAAAATGTTTTACATTTTGTCCTTAAATGTTACCCCAAAAAATTTTATCCTTAAACTATATATTGAAACTTTTTCCTTTTTCATCCTTTTTTTTTTCTTTAAACTATTGAAAAAAAAAACTATTTACAAAGTTTAAGGATAAAAAACAAATTTTTGGTAAAGTTTAGGGACCAAAATAATATTTTACCCTTTGATTTTTTTTTTTTTTAAGAAGTAAAATTCTAACATGAATTACTAACCTATAAAGAAGAATTGAGTATTTTGGAAACCTACATTTAACCAAATAGCAGGTTACTTTACAAAAATTTTAATTTCAAGTTAACATATTTGGTGAAACGCATGTTATTAAGATTGAGTGTATTACTGTTTTCTCTTCAAGTTTTGGATATAGTGTTATTTCCCCAAATCTTTATATTTTCTTTTCAAGTTTTAGATGTAGTATCATTTCTCCAAATCTCAATGGAGTACAGTCTAATTATCCTTATCTATTATTCATTCATTTTCAAATGGAGATAATTAAAATTTTATGATGTTATTAAAAATAAATAAATGTTACCTATGGAGGAAAACTTTATTTTTTTTTAATTTAGATGTAAGACACAAATAAATCCAATGATCAATCCACGTAAACAATTCAACATAAAATAAATGACACATGAAGCCTTGCTAAAATTTAGAAGGAAATTTGACAATTTGAATGAGGGGATCTTATCTTTGTAGAAAACTCCAATTCACACATTTTTAAATAAGTAAATGAAATTTTAAAAAGTCAGTGGAAGACTTATCCTACAAATTCTAGAGAATCCTGATTCTCGTATTTGAGGAATTAATTAATTAATTAATTTTAAGTTTTAAATATTGTCTGTGGGGACACGATTCGTGGCGGACCGTAGCAGTGTTGGGTTCGCACGTAAGGAGGCCCCAACAATATCATTTGTAGAGCGTGGGTTTGAAAGGCTAGGCCTTGATCGACGAGCGGTGGGTTTTTCGTGGTAGTCGCGCGGGTCTAGGTTACCTTCACCCATGGAGTCTTTCTCCTGGAGGTGGGCTGGGAGGCTCTCGTTTTTGGCCATTTTTCCCAGCCCCCTCTTTAGGTTACTGATTTTTCCTTTTATATTCCCTTGTGTTCACTGTCCTTCGTCCACGTATAGGGTCAGCATTTCCAAGGTTGATATTTGTCCCATCAGCTTTCACTCAAAGTCGTTGGGGGTGGTTGTAAAAAGTCTAAGAATGCGGCTCTGTCAGGTTCAGAGCATTGAATGGTAGTAAGGGCAGCTTTCCCTTGATATTTCAGATCTTTTTCCCAAGTTTCAGTCCTATACCGTTCTTACCCTCCTCTCTGAGGGGGGACTTTGGGTCTGCCGAGGACTGAACTGCCCTCGGCGGTATCCATAGGCCACCTTGTCAAGTTTGGGCCATAGCCCTCCTCGGCTTGGGCCTTTGGGTTCTCCCCGGGTAGATGGGCCTGGCCCATAAATCATTTAGGCCCCACAAAGCTAATACCCAAATTGTTGTGAGCCACCAATTTCTACCCAAAGCTTGCTTAAAAGCCACCACCCAAAAAAAAAACCTTGCCTCGTGGTGACCACCAAGTCACGACCCACTTGAAAACTCACCTCATCACTCATGGTCGACTCCAATATTAAGGGTTCGTTTGGATACAACTTATTTTGCTGAAAACACTATAGCAAAATAATTTTTAAATTGGTGAAAATTTATTGTTCGCTCTATTTTTACTGTTCACATGCCTTGGTGTACTGTTCATGTCTCATGAACAGTGCACCAAGCGCTAGTTTTATATATAAAAAAAATAAAAAGCTGAAAACGCGCAAACACAAAGAAACGTGAACGTGAACGTGGATCCAAACAATCACTAACAGGGGCCCATATAGACAGCCTTCTTGGGAACCCACTACAAGCCCATTATTCTTCTTTATTGCCCTAAGCGTCCTTGTTTGCTTTTAGCATGATTGAATCGAGAACTGCTCAGTAAGTGAAAAATGAAAGAGAAGGTGTGAAAGGAGAAGAAAAGGCAAAAAAATGAAAGAAATAAATAATAAAGGGATAAATAAGTGCTTAGAGATTTTGATTTCTCATATTTGAGAAATTAAAACAACAATTGTTTCTTTGAACAAGGAGAGAGAAGGTGGATTTGATTCTCATATTGATTTTTTTATTATTATTATTATTTATGGTAGTGGTACACTACTCCTTCGCTTCAAAGTTTATAAGGTAGAAAGTGGGGGGATTTCTATTCGATGTGGGACGCCTAGGACGTTGTAAGCATGCTGAGGTCGGCCAAGGACATTGCCAAGCATGCCGAGGATGTTGCAAATCATGCCGAGAACGGCCAAGGACGTTGCATGCATGCCTAGGACGTTACCAAGCATGCCTTAGGTACCTACAATAAGTATCACTAATTAAATTAATGACAAAATATACTATTAATTTGAGAGAAGTAAGCATAGTTCCTAGAGTCTTAAATAATTGGGTAAACTACACCAACTACACTTAAAGAAGTAGTGGTACACTACTCCTTCGCTTCAAAGGTAGAAAGTGAGGGGGATTTCTATTTGATGTGGGACGCCTAGGACGTTATAAGCATGCCGAGGATAGTCAAGGACGTTGCATGCATGCTTAGGACGTTGCCAAGCATGTCTAAGCATGCCTTAGATACCCACAATAAGTATCACTAATTAAATTAATGACAAAATATACTATTAATTTGAGAGAAGTAAGCATTGTTCCTAGAGTCTTAAATAATTGGGTAAACTACACCAACTACACTTAAGGTTCAACAACTCTCCACACACACACACGCACACAAACTATGAATGAAATGACACTGCAAAATTATACTACTTAGATTGATTTAAATACAACACATATGTTAATGTGTGACTTTTCTAATTGAATTTTAAAAGAAAATGGATTTTAAAAATAATAAATAAATAAATAAAAACAAAATCAAGCTTGTATAAATCACACTCTCCACTTGAAGCTTGTACAAATTAGTAGGAATATTAAAAAAATAAATAAATAAATAAAATTCTACTAGAAAGACTTATATGTTGTATGTCATATCATCATATACTATACTTACCATACTATGTTATAAAATGCGGTTGCACCAAATTACAATTTTTTAGATAAAAACAAACAACTTATTTGTTCTTATCCGCTATTGATTATCACATAAAATATATATATATATATATATTGATTATCACTTTTTCATATTGATAAGTATCTATTTTTATTTACTATCATTTTTTTATTAAATTAAATTAGAATAGAATTTCTATCTTGTAAAAAAAAATCTAATCTTTTTTTAGAGGGACGCAGATTATCTCATTTTTATTTACGTGGAATCTTAAAAAAATTAACATCTTTGTTCACGTGAGTGAGATACCCATGTTATCTAGAAATTTTTTCTAATTATTTTTAATACCAACGTAAGGAGAAGGTGTCGGCAAATAATAAAATAATTACATATCAAAATCTCTAGGGGATGCTTTCTTTGTTTTCAATAATTTGACCAAGAGATGTAACTATCTGATTGACCCACCGGCAATGAATACCGAGCAAATACCAACAGATGTGGTGAATGGAATGCTGATAAGGTAAAATAATCCTCAATGGTGGAAGAGTGGTAGCTGTCAACTTTTCCACTGCTACCTTATCAATTTTTGGATTGACATAATTATCATCTATTTATAATTTTTCTTCTCCACTATGTACGTTCATGTTCTATTTAAAAAGTGAATTCCAGTTAGTACAATTGGTAAAATCTTTGATAGTTGAATAAGTGATTTAGAGTTCAATCTTCGCTTATACCATAAACTGCTTGATATTTTGGTCTATAATTAAAAGCTATCATTAGGAGCAGATGTCATAGGCAGAAAAACTCTCAAAAAAATGTTCTATTTAAAAAAAAAATAAAAAACAAAAACAAAACTACTGTGTTCAAACTTGTCAGTGTTTATAAAAAATAATAACTCTTTGAGCTATGTCTGCCATGCTTGCATTGTGACGAAAATAATTGCCAATGCTCTGTGTGTATTGTGTTCATCTTACAACACTCGGTTGCTAATGTTTCTATAAGCGCTATATTTGTGTGATAATTCTTCCTCTATGCAAGCTTACAAGATTTTTTTTTTTTTTTTTTTTATCATCAGCAAAGGAAGATCTATTAAAAAACTGCAAAGCGATTATAGCATATATTACTACCCAGAACCTGGGCTTGGTCTTGCCTGATTACATTAGCATTGCAAAGACTAAAGGAGCAAAGCACAATACAAAGCAACCACGATAATTGTTAACTGAGGACCACGATGCTAAAAACGAGGGCTGCTTGGTTTGACTCTCTCAGATCCACAGAGCTCAGTCCGAGAAGGGTTCAATACAGATTTTTGCATCACTCTCTATATGGCCCTTTGAATATAGAACAATGGTTTCCACTATTTTAATCAGGGTAAAAACCAGTGACCCCCTCCAATCTCTAGCCACAGTTGCAATCACTGATCTAACTGCTGCATTACAGTTAATTTTAATCACTTCTTTCTCAGGCTTTGACCAGATTGCAAGTTTTGGAGAGGGGGAGGCCACTATTGTTGCTGTCCTGGGGGTCGTGTTCTTGGTACAGCTTCATTAGTCCACTATATAGCCTATACTGATCCACCTTAGCTCCTTCATACATCACCAATTTTTTAAGGCTGCAGAAAATCAACCCTCTCATTGGAGCTTAGGAGCCAATTACTTGGGGGACAATATCACTATATCAGTAATTATATTAGTTGCAGGGGGAATTTAACTTAAAACCATCCTGCTTAAGGGGCAAAACTTAGGTATAGTATTTAAATGCTGTTTCTTAGGTTTCCTTTTTAAGATTCTGCCATGTAGATTTTTCCTTATGGGATGGAAGTGTATTTTTTAGTTAAGTAGTCATATGGTTGAATTTTAAGAAGGAAACCTAAGAAACAGCACTGAAAGTACTGTACCTAAGTTTTGTTTCTGCTTAAGACCCTAAGAGCTACCAAACCATAAAGCTCTCAAAACATGACACTAAAGCAAATAGAACCCTTAACTAACAGCCAGGGATGCATTACTTAGGAAAAAAAAAGCAACCCTTAACTAACAACCAGGGGTTTATTACTTAGAGCATGTTGATGTATGATACAAACCTTAATTCATAATAGTGTTTTGTGGTCGTCTAGTTGGCTTTAGCTTTACTTTGAAATTATATGTTTTGGTTGTAATTAACAATTGAGTTCATGTTGTATTTGTGTTGTTTCTTTTACTATGAATTTTGCAATATTTCTATTTTCAATCAAGGGGGGCAAAAGTTGGAAGGAAAAAAATCATGAAATTCCAAATTAGCATATTTAGTGTTAATAAACAATAAAGTAAAATATACAAAATAACCATTTTTTAAAACATTTCACTGTAATTATTTATCAAAAGGTCTCAACATTCTTTTAAATCTCAAAAATCTTTAATTATTTATTTCGTACAAAAATGTTAAAAGCTTTCCTTGCAATGTATAAAATTCAAACTAGCATCTCTTTCTATATTTTTTTTTAAATCAAATATTATAATTGATTAGACTAAGGTTTTGTTTGTTATTGTTGTTATTGTTATATATGTGTCTTGTCTTTGTCTTTATCTTTCATAAAAATCTCAACTAAAAAACAAAACCACAGGTCCTCAGCACAGATCCATAAAAATCTCAACTAAAAAACAAAACCACAGGTCCTCACCACAGATCCATTATCGCCGATTTAAATAATACACTACTGTACCGTATCATTAAAGTAACCAATCAAATGGCCACACTTCACTATTTCTACTGTTAAAACAAAAGGCAAGAAATTTTCTTGTTGTAAAGTCAAAATAGATGGAGATAGAGTCAGAGATGGGAGAGAAATCAGATTTTGAGAATCTTAGACCGGTTTGATGGGAGGGGTTGAAAAGTAAAAAAAAGTAAAAAATAGAGAGAAAAGATATAAAAGTTTTTAGTTTTTTCTCATTATATTTGGTTTGAGAGTAAAAAAGTAGAGAAATAGAATATATAGTTTGTATAAATTTACTTTCATGCTCTTGATAGATTAAAAAAATAACAAATAAGAAAAAAAAATACATATGAAAAAAATAAAAGTACCAAAACGGTACAGAAAAGGACAAAAAAAAGCTAAAGAAGGAAATTTATAAATTAAAAAAAAAAGGAAATCGACAAAAAAAAAAACTAAAGAAGATTAAAAAAAGGAAATGGACAAAAAAACTAATGAAGGAAATTTATAAAAAAAAACAGCTGACACGTAAAAAAAAAAAAAGACAAAATGTGAAAAACAAATATGACAAAAAGGAAAAGAAAAAAAAAAAAAAAAGAGACTGTGAACAGTTCCTAGCATAGGGGAGTTTTTTATCCAAACATTTTTTCTTTTATTTTCTCTCCATTTTAAAAAGAAAACTTTTTGGTGGGCTTAGGTAGAAAACAACTACGCCCACCATTTCTTTTCCTTCCTCTCCACCCAACCAAACATACTCTAAAAAAATTTTCTTCATATTTTTTCTCCAAAGTTTCTATCCATCCTATTTCACATCCAAACAAAAGAGATAGGGTCTGAGATGGAGAGATGAAATATCAAAGAAGGAGAGCAAGTTGTGCGGCAACTGCGACATGTGACACATATCTAATCAGATATCCCCGATCAGTTTTGGTGGCTAAGCACGGTGAGACGAAGCCTACTGTTGTTGGTGGTGGCATGGCATCACTGTCCAAAGTAAAGGAGGCGTAACTCGTGAGACACGCTTTCTCATAGTCTCACTTGCTATTAGATTTTAATTTTATTTTAGGGTTTTTTGTGGTAAATTTAAAGAGATTTTATGGACTGAATTTTTTTATTTATTTTTGTTTCTGAAAGGCTTAAACTATGAGTTTCTTCATAATTTTGTTGTTGTTGTTTGGGCTATTTAGATTAATTTTTGTGGTTGTTATTTGAGTTATTTTTGGTTTTAGAGGGTCAAAGAAACTGTAGGGGGGCAAAGTTTTGTTTCAATGGGCTCAAATTCTTAATAAACCTTAATTATACCAACTATTTTGAAAAAAATAAAAAATTGAGGGGGGCTATGGTCCCCCAAAGCCAATGAATGACTTCGTCCCTATTTCTATTCTTGCATTTTCTTTTTGAACACATTTTTCTTTTTACAATTGCCTTTTTTTTTTAGAGAGTTTCAAAGCATTTTCTTTTTGAACACATTTTTCTCTTCACAATTGCCTTTTTTTTTTAGAGAATTTTAACTTATAACATCCGTTCCTGATGATAGTTTTTTATCATCAGACCAAGACACCAATCAATTTTTGGTGTAGGCGGAGATTGAATCCTAGATTTCTTATTCAACCATTAGAGACTTTATCAGTTGAGCTAATTATTCTCTTTACAATTGCCTTTTGGTAAATAATGTAAGATATCTTCTCATTAAGTATGCAATTATCTTTTTATGGTATTGAATCACAAACAAGAATGCACTTACTATTTTTAAATTCCTGCAGGACCTTGTAAAATCATGGTTGCCGATAAGCTTTATATAAGTAACAAACTTTAACGGAGGGAAAGAAAAGATTCAACAAAGCTTTATTTTTATTTTTATGGTGTTTAGTTTGTTAGTATTGGCATTAGTTTATTATGTCAAAATGGGTAATAGTTGCAATTTTGTTAAGAAATTTATTTGGTTAAACTCATTTGGGCTACACCACTCTTATGTCGGTAATTATGAATTATTTGTATTTTGGTTTTTGTGTTTTTACAGAAATAATTTAGCACGAAATTGTGTCTGCCATGCTTGCATTGTGTGTGTGCTCGCAAACACTTGTTTGTGTAAAATTTCTTCTTTCTTAGTTAATTGAACATGCATCTCCTGTTATAGCTATTGAATTACAATTATAAAAAAATTCCAACAATGCTAAGAAGACAGAATAAGATAGCGGATTGCAAGGGTCGTTACCCAATTACAACATAGGATTCTATTTAGCATTGAATTCCATAATTGATTCCCTAGTTATGGACGATTTATAAATACCAACCCAATGAATCCATAATGGTTTAATTTCATGTCCATTTAACATTACAAATTTAGACTTCTATCATTTGAAAAAATAAATTAAAAGTGGATAATATTTTTACCTTAAGAAATCAATTGGAGCACTTCATGACACAAAAAATGAAACAAAGAGGAAACCACCTAAGGGATGGTCTAGTGGTCTTCGGTGATGCACAAGCTATGCTAAGTGTGTGGTGTTCAAGTTCGAATATAGACTTACTTAAGTTGCCTCCTTTAGCAGCTCAAGGTTTACTAATGTCCCTCGTAAGGTTAGGAAGTTATAACTCACTGTAACCCCCTTACAACCTAGTAGGGTCTCGAACCTAGCGGGTGGAATGCTATTATGGTCACGCATAGGTAAGATTGTCACATTAGTCGCCCCTTACCATTTTTTTTTTGTTTAAAAAAAAAAAAAAAAAAAAAAGAAACAAAGAGGAAATTATTCATACTCATATAAGCTAAGTTATTAAAAATAGTATTTGTCTTTGTTACACTCCTGCCAGGGTAGATTTTTATCAAGATTCTCAATCCCCAGTCTCAAATCTAAAATGGAGACAAGTGTAGTTTAATCAAAATATTTTTATACCGTAATGTATCAATTCCAAATTCCAATTCCCGCAGCAACTAAAATAATTGGAATTCGGAATAGCATTTACAACTAGGATCTACCAGAAAAGGAAAAGAGAACTTTTCTGGTGTAGTTGCCCAAAAAAAGAGGCATCTACACGTTTTGCCTTTTGTTTTTTTTTTCTTCATTCTTTTTTATTACTATAAAGTGGCGTGTTCGATCCGCACTCTGAAAATGAAATTCAACGTGACTCTGCCTTTAGCTGTACTCCTCTTCGCCAACCTAGCTGTTTTGTCAACGTTCCAACTCCCAACTCAGATTCGATCCAAAGTCCCGACACAACACACATGCACCCAATTTACCAAAACACCCCTTCCACTTTCCCACTAACTAAACACTAGAATATATTTTTAATACAAAATAAAAATTTTAATCTAACATAATCTAAATATATTTGTGTGAAACTCATTTTTTGTGACTTGAATTCTGGCTATTACTTTTCCACGCTTCAAAAGAATGTATACTTGTGAAGTGACTATTGTACCAAAAATGCGCGATGGTACCATTGAGATTTTCCAATTAGCTCAACATATACCGTCCCTTATCCTCTAATAACAAAAATTAATTGATGTTTTAGTATTATAATAATGACTATTCAATAAGGGTGGATGTTATAAGTTGACACTTTTATCATATTTATTAAAAAATATAATTATAAAAAACCTTAACTCGGTGCATAGCAAGTAGTGGCATTTTCATCTTCACCCACAAAATATACTTCTTTTGAGTATAAATAGTTAAATGATTTTACTAATGGATTCTCTTAGAGCATTCATTAAAAAAATCTTTTAAAAAATTTTTTGTGAGAAAAAAAAAAACTGATTTTTTTTTTATAGTTCTTTCAATTTCCAATAAAAAGTTTCATAAAATAGATTAACCAGACCTATAGTTAAATACCACTTTACTCAATTATCAACATTGACAACTTCAACCCATTTATGAGTTTTAATTAACTCAGCATGTATAATATTTCAGTCGAATAAAATATTTAAGATTTGAATTCTGTTTGAAAAAACAGTAGTCGATGGACGTATCTCCTAAAGAGCATCATAGCCGCCGCCCAAGAGGCAGTGGCATTATCGTAAATTTGTTGAAAATCCACGTCATATTCTTCTTCTTAGTATAAATAGTTAAATACCAACCCCTCAATCTTCAGACCTTTTCTAAATTTCTTTCTCGCGCCGGGCTCCACACTTCTATATAATATTCAATATAATATATGTTGTTACGGTCTCCGAGACTTGGCACTTCTTCTCACTCTGGAATTTCAATTTCCCGTGAAACTCACATTTTCCGGTAAATTATTTTCCTTGAAAATCCTATTTTTTGATCATTTTTAGTTTGTTTTATCTTCTTCTTCTTCTTCTTCACTATGTTTTTTTTTTTTTTTGAATAATATTGAAGATCAAGAAGCTTGCGAAATTCAGAAATGTCACCTCCGTTACTTTCCTTGGCTCTACCTTCGGAGACCGGTCGAGTTCTCAGTATTCAATCTCACACAGTTCAGGTATTGCTGTTTGTTTTATTTTATTTATTTGCTAATTTTTGGATGTTTAGTTGCTTATCCTCTGTTTGGCTGCTGAGAAACTTGAGAAAGTGAAAGGGGAATTTTTTTTGTCACTTTTATCTTGTCAAAATCGAAAATTTCGCCTGGACTAGATTTTAACATGACTTACTGTTCAATTTATTAATGGAGTTTGTTTGTATGTAATCTTTGCATTTAATGGTAGTTCGTTAGTTTAATCTCAGTTAGTTTCGATGTTGGTGTTGGTATTGATTTTCATATATATATATATATATATTTGTTATAATGTGTGCCTGAGAATTTTGAATTATTAGAAATTATTAGCTTGTTTCATTGTGGTAATGTAAAGTACAGAACTGTGTGATTGGAGAATTCAGTGGGAGGAGGAATTCTATTCCTTTCCCTACATGAACATGAAGCAAGCACACATGTTAAAGTCTTTCTAGGAATAGGAAAAAAAATTATACAAGGGAGGATGAGGGTTAGATTAGATTGAATGGGTGTTGTGTTATTAGTTATTATTTATACCCTTCTCCTCAATCAATAACTCTCCTCTGCCTCTGACTTCCGACAACAAGGATTTGGAGGACTGGATAAGTCAGTTGCCAGATGAAATGCTAGTCTCTATTCTGCCTTTCTTGACTATGAAAGAAGCAGTTGGAACCAGTGTTCTTTTGCACAGATGGAAACATCTGTGGCCATTCTTCACTGGTTGTTTGGACTTTGATGATCCAGGTACTTTTTGGGACGTTGCTGACGAAAAGAAGAAAATTTGAAAGGAGAAAGTTTGTGAAAAGGGTGAACCATGTTCTAAAAAGTACATGACTCAAATATAGACTAATTTAGAGTTTGTTTTGAGTTGATATACATCATAAACATCACATTGATGGATGGATTAACTTTGCAATCTCAAAGGGAGTTAAGAGGCTTGAATTGAACTTTTTACACCAACAGAGGCATGCCAAAAAACAAACGTGTTATACATTTCCACATGAACGTTTTACTAGCATCAAAAGTTCTGTGGTTGGAGTATCTTGCATCAAGTCCCTGACATCCCTCACTCTAATGTACGTACATGTAACCGGTGAGCTTCTTGAGCACCTCCTTTCCAATTGTCCCTTGCTTGAAAGATTACATGTCACCTATTCTGAAGATCTAGTGACTCTGAAGATTTGCGGTTTATCACTGGGGTTGAAGTATTTAAACATAAGATGTTGTTTTGAATTTAAAAGTTTTGAGATTTTTGCTCCAAATCTTGAGTCTTTTGGCCTTGCCCCGTCTTCTAGATTTAGATGTTGGTGGATGTGATCCTCTGAATTATGCACTTTGTCCTTTGTTGAGCTACCTTTTTTGATGCTTGAATTTTTAATCTCTTCTTATCAAAATATGGAATCCCCAAAATTTCAAACATTGGCCAGACTTAGATACCCTAAATGGAGAGTACGTGCAAGTGATGGAATGAGCCTCATGGCCCTCATTGGTTTTATATCAATAATAGAGGTGGCACCTTTTTTACAAAAAATTGCTTTAGAGCTGTTATGGGCCTGAGAGAAAAGGAATTAAGGAAGGCTATTAAATATCCTAATGAGCACCTCAGGGAGGTGGAAATAGTGGGATTTATGGGGTGTGCAATAGACATTGAGCTTACTGTTAATCTACTTGAAAGTGCCATCAAGCTTGAGAAGATTGTTATTAATCCTCGTTCTCCAATTCTTGTGGGAACCCCTTGGGAGTTTGTGAAAGTAGAGGGAGAATGAAGGCACTATAGAATGTGCCAAGCAGCTCAAGAAAAATATACCTGTAGGAGCTGAATTACTTATTCTGCAGTCATCATCAAATTGGTTTTATTTGAAGTATTCTAAAATTTAATGCACACTGGTTATTTGTTGAGGAAGGTATATTCAGACTTATGAGAATTTTCTTATGAATTGTGACTCCTGAAATCAGGCTATAGCCTCTAATTTGCTTGCCAAAAAAAAGAACTATGGAACTGTGTGTTATGTGAAATGTGTTTTATTCTAAGAAGCATGAATGTGCCATGTGAAACAAGAAAGGAATGTTGGGATCTTCTCATTGATTTTGGACCTGCATTCAAAAGCCAATATTTTTTTTGATAAGTAATAAGTTTTATTGATATTAAAAAAGGGACACCCTAGTACATAGGGAGTGTACAAGAATCAAGGAAATCAATAAAAGAAGGGAATGATTGGTTTTGCAAAGCAACCAACTAATCCACTTTGGTTGTGCATTTGGTAATGCGTTATCAAATTACACTTCCAAATTATAGTTGTTTTTAACTTCACTTTTTTCTAGGTACAACTTTTTTTCAAACAACCCAATTTTGAAAAACTCAAAAATAAATGGGTAGATATTTGGATTTATGCTATCATTAGTCTTGAAAATCTGATACTATGATTTGTGTCCCCATACATTCAATTAATTCTCATGTGAAGTGTTAATATATATCATAATCGTTCGCCTGTGAACCCTCTCTAGAATGATGGTGTCAGTGCATCTACAAATCGTTAGGTCTTTTGACATCAAAGGGAATGATCTTGTTCTTTTTTGTTTTAGAGAGCATTTGAAATGAGTTCTGTGTGTATTTTCCCCAAAGCAGCATTGTAACTGAAACAGTATGTTTCAAGCTTAAAATTTAAATTTTTGTTGTTGTATTGATGTAATTTATACTTATTTCCTTGTGTACAACAAGATATATATATATATATATATATTTTAAATTTACTTTGAATCAAGTATTCCATTCCATATGGAGTCCCAAACATGTATTCAGTGTATACTTTGGGCACTATCTAGATTGAGGCTGTAACAGTATATATACCTAATGCCATTGGTCCTTCTATTCCTTAGGGATATGTTGGAAATAAATCAGCCGTCTTCCCTCTACAACTATTGGGCTATGATGTGGATCCAATTAATTCAGTGCAATTCTCAAATCACACAGGCAAGCTGCTACTATTACTTCACCCGAACAGACTCAGAAACTCTGAGGCCTGACTTATGGTGCGATGTCATCTATCAATCTGTATAGTCTGGGCATTGTCTAACAAAGGTGTAACCCTGGTTTAGCCTACTTGAAAAATGATGCAGGATACCCAAGTTTTAAGGGACAAGTTTTGAATGGACAGCAGCTATGGGAACTAATAGAAGGCCTTGAAGCGAATAATTTATTATACTACACTCATTTACTAACAGGTATGTTAAAATTATTTTCTGTAATTGTCATTTGATTCTTGGATCTTTGGTCTTGTGTGCCATGGTAGCTGTATATTATCTTTGGAGAAGGATTTGTTTAACAAACCTTTTGGAGAGAGGAGAGGAGAATTTTTTTTTTTTTGTCATCTACAAGTATTTATAAGAAAAAACAGGATCTGGTTCTAGTTGTTTATAGACGGGAACCATGCGTGGCAGAGGAAGCATGTTTAACAGAACCTCCTGTAATTGTTATAACTTGTTTCTGTTTGATGCTTTAACAATCTCAAAATCATTTTGATGAGTTATATTGAGATTTATATAGCTACTCCTACAGATGGCTCCTCGTAAGAGGCATTGAAGAATTTGAGAGATGAATTAATGGTTTTGTATGGCTGAGCTCCATATTAAAAAATTTTCATAGAAGTTAACTGTAGCGATTGTTCAAATATCTTAGTCTGTTGTAGTAGATCACTACCTATTTCCTGTACAAGCCAAACACAACATAAATGTTTTCCTGTGTACGAATTCCTAATCCAAACTACCCTGTACCATTCAAAATTCTGGTCTCTAGACCTAGACTTTGCCTAGCACTTTTTTTTGTGTGGATAATTAGTAAAAAAGGTTTTAGTCAAATCTAGGAAAAGAGTACAATAGGTTGTGAATACAGTAAAGGATACTTGATATATACTCAACTATCCACTAAGAACAGCTCAAGCATACAAAGAATCTATAAAATCTATAAGATAATTCTCTCCATGTTGGTATACCTGTGTAAACATCCTGTGTACATGGGTTGCGCCCCTTTTACGTTTCTTTAATAAAATTTTTACATATAAAAAAATTCTGCAAGATAATTCTATCTCAATTTTACCAGTACAGGGCATAAAAATCTAGAAAAAGATTACAATAGATCCTGAAAACTGTTAAAGTATACTGGATATATACTCACTTTTCCACTTATTCATTAAAAAAAGGGAAAAAAAAAAAGTTGTCCATGAAGAAGAGCTCAAGCTTACAACGAATCTATAAATCCTAAACGATAATTCTCCTAATGCTGGTGTACCTGTTTTATACATCCTGTGTACGTGGGTTGACTTGCGCCCCTTTTTCATTTCATTAATGAAATATTTACATAAATATAAAAAAAAAAAAATCTACAAGATAATTCTATCTTAATTCTACCTGTACAAGACATAAAATTAACTCCTGTAGCTCTTTTAAGATCTATCCATTCCACAAACCGACTGGCAGTCCACTACCACGCTTCACCATCTATCATCTGATTTTTTCCCCTAAACTTGAGTCTTTTGGATTCTTTCCCAAATTTCCCTAGCAAGGGATCCTTTTGGTGCCAGTTATATCTTATATATAAACTATTACCAATTACATTCTGAATTTTACTTCTTGCATGGATCCATACTTTTAGAAGCTTTCCTCAATGTGGGGTCAGTTGCCTGTAGGAGTTTGATCAATAGTGAGGATTGTTATACAATATGCTCTACGACGTGCAACTAATCTGAGTGAAGTTCTCCTACGTCATAAAAAAGAAAGATGCTTTCCTCAATGTATGAGGTTTCAAATGCCAAAAGCTTTTTCCTTTGATTGTATCAACCCAAGCCCTAACAATGTCTAGATAGAACTAAAGAATGATCTACTTGGAAGTAGGAAGGTGTCTATTTTGAGGCAGTCATTGAGATATTTTCTAATTCTAGTTTGACATAATTTATGCCCAATGGTAATATAGACTCTATGGTGCATGTTAGTGGACCATAGTGCAGTGCACTCTATTACTATATCCTCATGTTCCAACCCTTAGCTACCTAATCAGCTTTTGACATCTATAAGATCTTGTCCAATGAACTCCTTGTAAATTTTTGGGTCTTTTGCCTTTTATATCTGATTTGGTTTTATTTTTCTTTTCCATTTTGTGGTCTATGGTATATGTCTAGTTGATGCAGGAAAGTGTACGAAAATAGGGATAAATGAGGAACAAAAGAGATAAACAGAACAAACCCTAGGCTTCACTACCTAGAATCAGCCTGCAAGCCCGAGGCATCTCCACATCACCATCAAACAAAGATAAAAACATTCTCAAATAATAATTTTCATATTTAAATTACAATGCATTTCCCAATTACAAGAGCATTAGTTAAATAGGGTATCAAGAATTATGCTGCTCAAATGGAAAATATCCAATAAAATTTCATGAACCGTCAACATTAAAAATCCAAAATCCAAATTCAAATTCAAAGACAAAATTAATTTCAAGTTCAAAAATAGAATCTTAAATGATGTTGGTGCTCCCTGCATCACTAGTGTAATATGGATCTGGCCTATATTTTGCAATGAAAGTTTTATTTTTAACTCCTGCTTAGTAACTGAAGAAGGAGATGAGTGGATGAGATCTATTCCCTAAATCACCTCAAAAGGAATACTCTAACCTCCTAGGTAGTTTAGGCACCTATCAACACTCAACCTCATCACTCCTTAGCAATGTGGAGCTAAGCCCACGAGGGCCGAAGGTTAATTCTTTTGCTTATAATGAATTTTTTACTAACCAGAAAGAAGGAAACCATTGTGCTAGATTTTTGTATAGAGGGTTGTTTTGCCCAAAAAAGAGCACCATGAACTGCTTATGACATGCTCACCTTTTTTGGTTAACTAAATCTGGGTCTTTGGAGTCTTGTGACATTAAATTTGATTTCACAATGATTGTATGATCAACTGACTGGGTCATCTACCCATTGGATTTTCATAATTAAATACCCGTTTCTTTTAACGCAAATCTCCATGAGAGATAGTGAATACTGATTTATGTGCTCCCCAAAGTTATGTAAGCGAAGTCATTCCTGATCCTTGATAGAGAATATTGATTATAAATATTGTTAAAGGCATACCAAATGGTTTTAGCTTGAGATCTGATAGATTTGTTTTTATTTATGTTACCTAGTAAGGGAGTAGAAAATTTATTTTCTTCTTAAAGTGTCAATTTCCTATTCCAAAGTTATGTGAGCAAAGTCATTTCTGATCCTTGATAGAGAATATTGATTCTAAATATTTTTATAGGTATAACAAAGGGTTTAGCTTGAGATCTGTTAGATATGATTTTATTTATGTTACCTAAGGGCGTGGAAAATAATTTTTCTAACTTAAGATGTCAATTTCCTCCTTGAAGTCCTAAGAGGGTGGTGTTCTTTATGTGGACAGCAGCTTCAGGTAGGATCCTTATGTTGGATATCTTACCAGGAGGGGTTTGCCATTAGCGAATTGTATGTGTTGAAGGAATGGGGAAACAGTGGACCACCTCTTAATTCGCTGTGATTTTGCTCATGCTCTCTCAGATGTGTTTCAGATGTTTGGGATTCACTGGGTCATGCTGGGGTCTGCTGCAAGTCTATTGTTTTGTTGGAGAAACTGGTTTGGGAAATATGGCTCAGATGTTTGGAATATGGTGCTGGGCTGTTTGATGTGAATTATAGTGGAATTGTTGTTCACAATGTTCATTCATTGTTTAGTTAGACCTTCCACTTGATATTTTTGTGATTTTTTGTATGCCTTTTGATCCTTAGTGTTTATCATTGTGAAAAATAAAGCTTTATCTATATCAATAATATTGCATTATTTACCCTTAAAAAATCTATTATTTTGAAAATTGAGTTTATTTCTGACCGTTTGAAAGAAATTATATGTGTATTTGGATCTTCCTCTGATTGTGTTTGCTTTTAACTCAGACACATTTTCCATAGTGCCCTTTTATTTCTTCCTTCTCTAAGAAACTATGATCAAAATTGCTTTCCTGTTATCTGGTTATTTTGTTCAATTTCTATGATTTGTTCTTTATTGGGACATGTTCTTTTTCATTTTACATGGTGCTAAGTGTTGACTAATTTATTTGCAGGTTATATTGGTTCAGTTTCTTTTTTGAACACTATATTGGAAGTTGTCAATAAGCTTCGTTCTGTAAACCCGAAACTTATATATGGTGAGTACATTACATTTCAGATAAAGATTGGACTACTAATTTTTTCAGTCATTGCCATAAAAGACAGTGACCTACATACTAGTGACTACAGAAAAGTAGTTTGTGAGGGCTTTGATCTGTTGAGTACATATATGGACATGTTGTACTTTTTACTTGAATATACTGTTCTCAGTATGATGTAAAATTTCCAGCTGTATGCTCATTTGTACAAAGAAGAGTACTTTGACAGATTATATTGATTTATGGTAATTTTAGATTATCTTTTGGTACATCTCATGTTGCGCTCTTTCTATACTGAAAAATATTGATTTATGTAAATACTAAAATAAAACAATCTACGTAGTTAAAATATGGTGGAAAAATAAAACATGATTTCTGATTTCTGTCACAAAGTAGTTTGGATGAGGCACTGCTGTTATTTATTGTAGTTGATGCAGCTGCGGCTGCGGCTGCGGCTGCTGCTGGTGACAATTATGGTTAGGTTAGAAATGAGTTTTTGTACAAGTAAATCTGTAGGTCATACTGGCTTTATAAGTTCAAGGAAACTCAGTTTAAAGTGCCCCATAAGCCAAATATTAAAGAGATTATAGACTTAAATAGAAGATTTGAAGAGAATAAACTATTGGCTTGGGCTGATAAAATCTCCATTATCTGTTTATTATATTTAGGCTTCAAGTGTCATAGATTTTTTTTGATAGATAAGAACAATTTTATTAAAGAAAGGCTACTTCATGTACAAAGATCACAAAGATGCCTAAAGAACTACAACAAGAAAAGATCATGTACATAAAGACAGCATATCCGTAAAAGTATGTATGGAATCACTGTTCATAAATCTCTGTGCATGGGACCACTCATATAAGGAACTAGTAAAGGTTGCTAGCAGCTGAGACCCGTACTTTCCGCATCTTCAAAAATGTGCTAATTATGTTCCCTTCATATGGTCCACATCAAACATGATGGAACCATATTCCATATATCTGCTGAATGCCTAACAACCCAGTTCCTCCACCTAAACATAAGGTCAATAATTGTTTCCAGTAAAACCCAATGAATCCCAAAGGTTCTAAATACATGGCTCTACAAATCTGACACAACATTGCAATGAAGCAATAGATGGTTCTAAGTGTGATAAATATACAACAATGTTTCTTTGTTGCCTTTTAGCTTAAGACTAATAGGTGAAGCATAATAATTGTGTCTTAGAGAATGGTAATGTCCCTTTATATATCTTTTTTTGCCCTCAAAATGGGGAAAAACATTTTCATGTATATCTAATTGATATTTGGATTTTCATGGCTAGTCTGTGATCCAGTGCTGGGTGATGAAGGAAAGCTATATGTCCCTTCAGAGCTGGTATCAGTATATCGTGAAAAGGTGAGCAATCTGATATCCATTGATATGTTTTTTAATTTGCATACTTATCATATCTTATCCTTTTCATATATACAATTTGGATATGAATTGGAATATTTGGATGTTCTTGACTACTACTAAAGCTAAAAATTATGTAAGACCAATATCTTTAACTGTGTTTGGAATTTGTCAATGAGATTGTGAATATGGGACAGCTGGAGTAATCATTTAATCATGAATAATTACGAATTGATATTAATGTTCTTAATGCAAAGGTTATATAAAAATTGATGTGATGGTAACGTTTTGGTATTCCCTTATGACTAGGTTGTCCCAGTGGCTTCAATGTTGACTCCCAACCAGTTTGAAGCAGAACAGTTGACTGGATTCAGGTATCTACTAATACCTTGATAGGGTTGGTGTAGCTTATCTTTTTGAGTATGAGTCTTTTACATCTTGATATGTCTAGATATACCATATAGGTCATCAATATATGATTCTCATTTTTCCCTCTTCTCTACTTGTTTTGGATTATTGGAAATTTGCATGGAAATAAGTTTAGCAGATAAAAGTTAACTAAATGAATAGAAAATAAAGAGTAAAGTGTTCAAAAAATTGGAATATGAAATTTTAAAAGGGTCACTATCTTTGCTTTCCCCTAACTTGTGTGTTATTTGTTGTCTTCTAATCCAGTCCTTAACTACTTTTATGGAAGAGTATAATTAGTTGATATCATCTCATACAAAGTGAAATTAATGTTTCAACCAATAATGGGACACATACATAGATGTCCTGTGTTATTATGCTGGAGTAGATTGCATTTTGCACCTGTTTTGCCATTCACTTACTCTTTCTATTAGGAGCCCTCATCCTTCCTCCTCACCTGCATTTATGTCTTTCTTTAAATGTGTGTATTAATATATAAATACATAAGAGTTGAGTTGAACTCATAAACACATTAAATTTCACCTATAAGGTTTTTTATTTTTTGTTTTCATATCCCCATTTGAATCTACTACTACTTGAAGTTTTAGACTAACAAAAATTTCAGAAGCGAATCTTAGTATATATTATAAAAGATAAGCTTGTATTCTTTTCTCTATCCTTTGCCTTTGCATTGCTGTAGCTCGTGCCTAAAGATGTGATATACTTGTCACAGGATTGGCTCTGAAAGAGATGGTCGGGAAGCTTGTAACATCCTTCATGCTGCAGGACCATCAAAGGTTTTGTTATATCATAATATATTGAACCCTCTAAGACCTACGATTCTTTCAGTTCTTTGAATATGGGAGTCTAATTTATGTACCATGGTAAATTATCATTTGTCTATTGCTATCCTGCAATGGTGAAGTTGGAGTACCTTTTGTACTAGGGTTGCAACTTTCTTAGTGCTTTGTAATTGAAGTTATTTACTAATAAAAAAAAGCAGTTGATATTTGATTACAAATGTGTCCAAGTCAATGAGGCAACCATATTTGTATGGTACCAATATCTGGTAAAAATGATCACTCAAGCCTGTGATTTTAATGCTTATTGTAATGAAAAGAAATTATTAGCAAATGCCGAAGAATATAAACTGCTAATGGTCTTGTCTTCTATGATCTGCTATTAAATATGGTTTCTATAAGCTCTGGTATTAAATATCGATTCCTAACCCCTTTAAACAAGCCTGCTTTACGATGCACATGGATCATTGCAAAGAACTGTAGATATAGTCTTGATGTCTGAAATCTACAGCATGCTGCAGTTAAGTGGACATTATTAATACAGGGCATCATTATAGGCGTGCTGTAGCACTCTGTCTTAGAAGTAATCACATGAACAAGTTCCTTGGATGAAGTGAAATCCTTTTTGATGGGAAGATTCATAGCTAACTTTGGATGCACTAATTATATCATTTCTGCTAGTCTCCCCAATATGTGGGTATTTGCACTTGGTGGTCAGACTACATGATGAGGAAGCATTGTTTTTTATTGGCATTATGATAATAGAAGCCTAAAGCCTCACCTAATGCCTGATAAGTAATCTGTCACCTCCATTAGCTTCTTAATAATTAGTCTTTGCAATCATGAGAATCCATTATGCTTTCTCAGAAATGGTTAGCGTTTTCCTGGGTTATGAGATTTTCCATTAATTGAATCCATAAATCAACAAAATGTGATATGCTGAAGATTGCATGCTTATCATGGCTAATAGAGCATCAGATAGGTCCATTAAATAAGCACTATGGTTTGTCTTCTTTGAAATCTGTGATGCATTTGATGAGTCTAGATTCTCCAATGTTTGTATTGGTAGCATTAAGAAATTTGCATGTTAGGCTGTGTTTGTTTCATGTAAGTGATTTTCCGGAAAATACTTATTTTCCGAAAATGCTATTTTCCGGGAAGGAAAATATTTTTAAGTGTTTGGTTGCATTTCAGAAAATGTTGTGAAAAATATTTTTTGGTGTTTGGTTGTATGGTTGAAAATGCTATTTTCCTACAGATTTTTCACACGGCAATTCAACTAACAGCAGCAAACTTCGGCAATCAAAAGCCACAACCACCAAAACACCACCACCACACCACCACAACAACAACAACAAAAATCAAAATCACAGAGAGAGAGAGATCGGTGGGTCGAAGATCGGTGTGTCGAAGGCGAGATCGCACGGAGGCGAGATCGAAGGTGCGATCGGCGCGGTGCGATCGTCTCGGTGTGATCGTCAGACTGGAGCTTGCGAGATCGAGTGGCGCAGTGCAATCGTCGGACTGGAGCTCGCGTGATGGACTGGTGCGTGCGATCGGCGCGGACTGGAGCTTGGGGTTCGCCGGCGATCGTCAGATTGGACTGGAGCTCGGGGTTCGCCTCTTCTTCCTCTCGCTTTCTCTCTCTCTCTCTCTCTCTCGGTCCGGAATTCATTTGAAGTGAAAATAGGGACGGAAATTCATTTCCGTGGTCAAAGCGTATTTTTTTCGGTCAACTGAAATTGATTTCCAGAAAATTCTATTTTCCGGACCAAACAAACACCCGCATTTCCGGAAGTGATTTTCACCCAAAAGAAACACACCCTTAGTTACACTTTGCAAACACAGCACTTCATGTTGTGTAACTTAAGCTTCCCTCCCTCAAAATACTATCTAAACATTTTATAAATGCTGAAAATTGGAGGGGCTGATATGTCAAATTAGAAGCTAAGATGTGATAGTCAATTCAATGTCTGTTCTTAGTAAGGCCCCTTGGAGTATTTGGGGTTGTAAAATTCATAGAAATGGTGCATTTTTTATTTCACGGTGGCATTGAGAAAATTTTAAACTAATTAAACATAATATCATTCTGATGAATCGATGTTGTATGGTTGCTAATGACCATTGGTCTCTTTGTGACATATACGGTTAAATGGGTGATGTGTTGAATGGTGGTTGATCTGTTTTTTTGTTGGCAAGGAATGTTTGGAAGATATAAAAAATCTGCTTCTATTGCACTTTTAATGGCATTGAGAAACAATTGAACCTTTAATGGAATTGAGTTATCTACTCTTGACTTGACATTCTATTTGTACAATTGGTTTGAGTTGTCTAATGCATTTGGCAATGTTTCTTATATTTCTTTTATAGATTCATTGATAATATTTGATTGTAATTCTTTGGGGGATTCCTTCTTACAACCTGTATACTTAGGTTTCTCCTCTTATTAATAAAATTTTCATATTATTAATTTTTTTTTTTTTACTTACCAAACATAAAAATTAATTTAAAAAAGAAAAGAAAAGAAAGGAAAATGTAAGGAACTTGTCCATGAACTTCAAGAATAATACACCTCCCTTTATCTCTGAATTTTAAAGTATAATGTACATATTCTGAATGTTTTCCAAAGTGTAATGTATATATTCTGGTTGATCGCAGGTAGTGATTACAAGCATAGTTATTGATGGCAGTCTTCATCTTATTGGCAGTCATCAGAAGGAGAAGGTAAACCTTTGTATTAAATGTAGTTACGGTTTGAGATTTCAACTATGGCTTAATCATTCTGGAATCTTAAGTGTGAAACTGTGCTACTATTTCCTTATTGGACATCATCACATACTTTGAGATGCTTAATTATATTATTAGCTAAGTATTGATTCTTTGTTGGAATATATTTATCTCTAGTGGCTTTACTTATATATATATATATATATATATAAAATTTGGAATATGGACTCTCTTGTCCATTGGTATGCGTAATAGGATGTGTCTATGTTATTTTTTTCTACTTTCATTAGAAATGCCTGCTGGTCTTCTGGTGTGTGCCACTAAGAATATACCTGAAGGGGGGCTCCAGGGCATGAGCATAGATTGCTTAGCTCGTCGAGGGTGAATGCCCTTGGATTACCTTACACAGCATAGGGCCCTTCATTAGAAAGGTTCCCTATGTTATCTAAAAAACAAAAAAAAAAAGAAGAAGAGAATACACTTGTAGGGACTCATGTATCTGCAATCACATTTACTTATCAAAAAAAAAATGTATCTGCAATCACATTCACTAATTCGCACACGCCAAAAGTGATTTCAGTTCACGATTTTTGTTCATTTTTGGTGTGTAACAAACACTAAATATTTTTTTAGATATGGTGACAAGTCCCTTTTTAATTTCTTCAAATGTTGAACTAAAAAAGTAATCTACTGGTGTATGAAAATGTGAGAAGCAACTATAATTATATGAAATTAGAAACTTCCAAAATTTGAATTTCATTGTGGTTGTCTCTTCAAATCTTCTTCTATATTATTCTTGTTGAGAGTAGATTGGTGAATTATATGGCTTCCTATCAAACTATTTATTTAGGTGGAAATTTATAGTGCTCTCTCTCTCTCTCTCTCTCTCCCCCAAAACTTGTTTCTTGTAAATGTGAATTCATGAAACCATCTTATCTCTTCCTTGTTACTATATTAAGATGCTTACCCCTTAATGAGATATTTGAAAATATATGATTTTGGCCAATCTACTCACTTATTCTTTTTCTATAACTTGCATGTGACAGGATCAATCTCCTGAGCAATTTAAAATTGTTATTCCGAAAATTCCAGCATATTTCACGGTAGGTGAATTCTTACTATACTTCCTTTCATATACAAATCTTTCATGGTTGTACTCTGGGGTGCCAAGACTGATTGGTAACTGGGAATTGCTTATTTTATGAAGCTTTTCACCAAATGACCAGAATTTGACAAGTTACTTGATCTGGCCTGAGATATGAGACATATTTGTTGAAGTAGCATGTCTAGGGCACGTGAGACATAAATCTTAAAATGCAATGATATTTAGGAATGTCTTTTCAAGGTTAAATGCATGACTCGAATAATTTTGTTTGTATCTGCATTAGATGGTCAAAAATGAAAATTGAGAAAGTGAAATATTGTATATAAATAAAGAAAAGAAAAATTACATGGCACTATGCGTGCTTTAAAAAAAAATTAATGAGCTTTCATGATATATTTTTACTTATGAAAAGAGTAAAAATTGTGTATGTTAATGATATAACAGCTCATCGTTAGAAACTAGAAGAAAGTTCAGTTATAGCTGGTAAAGCACAAGTCCATTTTATTAATCCCAGTTTTCTGCCTTAATTACGTTATCACCATTAATCTTCATTTTTTAAAAGATATTTTACTTCAATATTCAAATACACGTGAAGGGCTTCTTGGTGGTGCACATAATACTTGGAAAATGGATTACATCATTCACACACAGGGAGGGAGAACATACAATCCCTTAATTCTTTTTCCCTTTTTACAAGATGTTCTCTTATTTAATCACTTCCTCTTCCTGCTTTATTCATTGAATCAGGTTCAAATGTATTTTTCTTCATTTACTTGTTTAATTAGATTATTAATTTTGATGTAATTTCTTCCTTGCATCCTTATTTGTGCTTTCAACCTTTCTTATATTGCAACAAATATGTCCTCATAAGAGGTTCTACATTGACAAGCACTATGTGCATTGCTTGCAGGGAACAGGAGATCTTATGACCTCTCTTCTACTAGGTTGGAGCAATGTAATGCCTCTAAATTTAATTCCACCTCAAATCAAATGCTAGAGTTTTTTTTTGGTAATAACATTTTTATTTTCTACTTATAATTATTTTCTGTGCCATTTAGAAATATCCTGACAACCTTGACAAGGCAGCAGAGCTTGCAGTATCAAGCTTGCAGGTACTCATTTATTCTGTTTTTGCAGTTCATTACTAAAGGTTGTCTTCATAATTAAGTGGAAGTATTTCTAGAATGATAAAATAAAGGAATCTTTAAATTTTTTTCCCCCCAAGTGACATTTGGTCACTAACTTGTATATATAGGCATAAACTTGGATGACATGTTGTATCTGACAGTTTGAGCTCCTAGGTTAGATCTTACCTGTTATCTCATTCGCAATATGAGATATCATTCTATCTATGGATTGAATTTTTATTTTTCAATAAGAAGAAGGAAGAAGAAAGTGAGACTTGGATGAGGCTCATTAAGGAAAAAAAGGAAGTTACCTTTTTTTTTGATAAATAAATATGCACAAAGCTACCGTATCATCCAGAAAAGGGTCTAGAATTGATGTTAAAGAGATGAGTTTATTGGCTTGCTGTAAGAAGTTGCAACGGATTTGGTAACTTAGAGTCTTCTACTCATGCTTATCCCCAAAAAGAAAAGTTTTCTGGTCATCCTTTTGGGTGAATTCAAGTCCAGATGCTTTCATGCGCATGAACTTCTTTTTATGAGCCATGGAGAGATTGAGATCTAGGGAAGTGAAATAAATTTTCTCTTTGGTTTCTATTTTCACTTGGGTATATTGAATAATTCTATTTATGAAAAGTGTGGCCATGTTTTCATATTATTATATCCTCTTGTTTCACTTAGAACTCGGACAATAGCTAATCCAATTAAGAAGTCGTTACTTTATATCTAACCAAATTGAGTTGACATGACTCAAGTATAATGTGTTTTGGTAGAATTCAATGGACTAAATAACTCTCCTTTTTTAACAGAATTCGTATTACTTATCATTAAATAATATTGATTTAAGTAACTTCTTACTTATATTATATCGCTCTAAAAGGTTACTGCATCTAAATTCTTTATGCTTTGATTAGTTTGACCATCAAATTCAATCTTTAAAGTCATTCTCTGATGCATGTATTTGGTCTGTTGGGGAACTTCAGATCTGATATATGAAGTGAAACTTTTGCATGTGTGCCTACAAAGTAAAAGAAGAAAGGAAGACATTAGTAGAGGAACCATTACTTTTGAGATTATTAAACTAGGGCTTGCAGTTACCATCTGCGATTGGATTCTCATTGTTGCACAATTGTAAATTAATTGTTGGAGTGTTTCTCATCCTTGCAGGCACTTCTGCAGAGGACATTGAATGACTATAGAAGCGTGGGATACGACCCCCAATCAAGTAGTTTAGAGATTCGTTTGATTCAAAGCCAGGATGACATTCGCAATCCACAAGTTGCATTCAAAGCTGAAAAATTCAACTAAATGGGTGATATGCGGTGGGGCATATTTAATAATCATGCTTATCTGATACAATTTAGCATTATTTATAAAAAGAAAATGTGATTTCATCCTCCCTCTGTCTCTCTCTCCATCCCTCCATAAACAAAAAAGATTGCTGCTGATTAAAAAACTGATTGCTGACGTGTAAAATTAAAAAAATAAAAGAAAAAAGAAACAATTTTGCCTTGATTACAAAGACAATTGAGGGTTCTTTTGTAAATTAAAGAATTCATATTACAAATAATCTTTCATCTTGTTTGTGGGGAGAGAGAGAGAGAGAAATGCTGTTTTTTTTGGTTGCCCTCTAGCTGATTATACCAGAGTAAGACATAAAGGCAGCCGGCATTAATTAACCACGCTGCCATTATGCTTTAAACTTGCTTTACTGCATTTTGGTACATGCTGTATGAGAGGCCAAATGGGGTGAGTTTAAGGGCATGGTTATGCAGCGATTGTAATGCGAGTTTGTAATTGGTTTCATAAGTAGAAACAAAAAATGAAGATGAAGGTTGATTTTTTTGGAGTACAGGTTTGTTGTATTATGCAGACTAATTTCTAATCTTTATTATTAATTTCTATATAATGTGAAATTGTGAATTTTCAAACTTACGGCCAATATACAGCTATAATACACTTGTAGTATAATTTACTTCGATTTTTAGGATCAGATGCACATAAACATATCATGAACTTGCGACCTTTCCTAATCTTGAACATTCAACTTTGACTGACCATACATTGGGGATGAGTTATGTATGTTATCCTGATGAGTTCTGCTACAGCTACCAGATTTTTTAATGAAAAAATTTACACGGCATCTCACTAGGCATTTCACTGGGGTCCGCCACACAATCGTTTCAATGTTTTTTGTTTTAGTTTTTTTAGGAAACAGTTCAATGTTTTAAATGTTGGTATTCTCAAAAAAATGTGGATATTGCTCTTGAAATTGTGGATTAATTGTCAAGTGGAGTGTACATTAACAAGTGTCAAAGGATTATTGTTGTTTGAGAAGGATGGTGTCTTCTCAAATTTGATGGGGCCACCTCCTTTTATGGATAATAATCATATAATTTATAAATTAACTTTTCAAGTAAATCAATAGCACGAGGTAAATATCTTTCAATTTTATCTTTTCAATTTTTGTCTGAAAAAGTTAAAGACTGGAGTGTAAAGTTTATAGTCCTTAGGTATAGGATAGTTGCAATGTTTTCTCTTTGGTTTAAAATGTAGCAATGAATGGGATTGAATTTTTGTTATTTAATTATGAAAACAAACGGTAACATCTTCCGTTGTATTTTCATCTTTTAATATGCTGATTATGAGAGCATATTCACTAGATGATGGTACTTTTTTGCTTTTGTTTCGATAATAAGAAGAAAATGCATTAACATATATTGTTCTGTTACAAAGAAAAAGCTCAGCCCTATCAAAGCTAGCAAATTTACCACCACAAGAGGTGGGTTAATATGCAAAATATAACAAGTTGCATCAACACATTAGTTTGCTTTATAGAAAAATGGCTCAATTGTCTTGTTTGAGGTTTGCTCTAGCAGCTCCTACAATTTGAAAAAATAGGTTCCATCAATACATTGACAATATATTGCAAAGAAAACAAGTTTGCTAATAGTAGTCTCTTATGGTCCGTTTGGATTGAGGGGAAGAGAGGAAGAATACATAGGAGTTGGCTGGAAATTAGCCTCATTTTTGGCTAACTCTACTCTACTCCCCCTTGCTTCTCATCTCTCCCCCCTCAATTCAAATAGGCCATTAGATCCATCCTTTTGTGTCTTGTGTGAAGGAGGCAAGGTCTACTTGCGAGTAGACTTGTTGGTCCTAATGATAGAGTTCTAGCCCTTGGCTTTGGTTCTAGTCTTGTCTTGCTTGACTGTTTTATACTTTCATGTAGCTACTATAGCTCCCGTCTTTTGTTGCTCGGAAATGATTAAGCCTTTTTCAAGAGGCTTTCACCATTAAAACTGAACTAGACCCATTCCCTCTACCTCCATTTAATCTTAATCTTGCTGCATAAATACACTGTAAGACCAAGGATGCCCTTAATAATCCCTTCCTCTCCCATAAAGGCTTTCATCTGCACTAGCACTAGTATGAGAAAGACTTGGAATGTAATCCATGCCCTTGTTCTGGCTATAGTCCATTAGCAAGTGAGTGAGGGTAACAGTTTCTTCTATTTATTTGGTAAGGATATACAAGCATTACGAGGAGTTTCTATTTTCCATTCAATAATATGAACATTTTATATCTGTTCCTATTTTCTCTACCTGCTTTAGAACATTCACAGCAAGGAAGGTGAAGTTAAAAATTTTTTAGTGTGTTACAGTAGCTACTATCTCTAGTAGCTCATTGTAGCTAGACGTTAAAGAAAAAAAGAATTTTTTATTACCCACACGCATAAACCTCATCTCACACACAGACAAGTCACCACAGCTCCTGCCCTCTCTCCCTCCAACCGTCTCTCTCTCTCTCTCTCTCTCTACCTCTCCGTCTCCCTCTTTCTCTCTCATGGGTCTAGGTTGATTTTGTAGATTGTGATGTCCCACAGATCCAAATCGGTCTGAATATTTGGTAAGGATATACAAGCATTACGAGGAGTTTCTATTTTCCATTCAATAATATGAACATTTTATATCTGTTCCTATTTTCTCTACCTGCTTTAGAACATTCACAGCAAGGAAGGTGAAGTTAAAAATTTTTTAGTGTGTTACAGTAGCTACTATCTCTAGTAGCTCATTGTAGCTGGATGTTAAAGAAAAAAAGAATTTTTTATTACCCACATGCATAAACCTCATCTCACACACAGACAAGCCACCACAGCTCCTACCCTCTCTCCCTCCAATCGTCTCTCTCTCTCTCTCTCCCTCTTTCTCTCTCGTGGGTCTAGGTTGATTTTGTAGATCGTGATGTCCCATAGATCCAAACCGGTCTGAATGCCCACAAAACCCATCACCATCTGCCTTTTCTTCATATTTGGATCTACGCCAATTCCATCGCCATCGTTGACGACTCCATCTCCAACTCGCTCCCAGAAGACTCAGATCAATCTTGGCTCAACATTTGCGCATTTTTTATGGCAAGATGAGAAGCATAGCGAGTCCAAAGATGAAGCCGGCTAGATCGATGATAAGGCAGCTGACAAGGATAATGCTAGTCGATCTACGCAAGGAGGCTGGCAAAGCGCGGTTTTGGGTGTGTGGTGTGTGTGAATGTGCGTGTATAGTATAAATACAATATAACTTTATATAGTTTAATAATTAAGAAATGTAGAGTGTTTGTTCCATGCGTGTATGTATTGTTATTGTTATTATGTTATAATAACTTTTTATTATAAAGTTAGATTCAAAAAAAAAAAAAAAAAGTAAAGTTTGTGATTGACTGATTGTTTAAGCATTTAATTGGTTAAGTAGACACTTAATGTATTATTTATATGTATAATGTATGGATGAGTGTGGTTGTGTGGATCAATAACTAATACAGTGCCTATGGGTTGTGTTTTGTCATTTAGTTTAAAATATTTTTATAAAAAGAATGACAAATAAATAATGACTATTCCATACAAATAAAAACATTATACAAACTTGTCACACCTATTTACATTGACAATTGATAATTAACTATCATGTAAGGATTTCAAAATATGAAAACTCATAGAAGGAAATTGTAAAACTTCATGTATTTGTGTGTGTTATTTATTTATTTATTTATCTTTTGTGTGCCAATAACTCAATATGTTCCAGTTCTATTTTTAAAAAATTTTGTTGTTAATTTAACCTTTAATGACCCCTGAAATTTTTTTCCTGGAGCCACCATTGAGCTTGGAATGTAACTATTAAAGCATATCCAAGATGCAAGTCAACCCGGCAAAGCCTTCGGCCCTTTGCCAACTATTTTCTTTTTATGATTTTGTTTTCTGTTTCATCATTGTGCTCAATGTGGGGCCATTTTGTTTCATAGACTATAGGACCTTATTCCTTCGTTAATAACAACAACAATACACTAAATAAGAAAGGGTAAGGTTGTTTGATATTATGCCCTAATTTTCAAAAGCCTAATCAGTTTCAGTTGGCCTTTTGTTATAACTTATAAGTTTGTGTTATCGTTGTCAAAAAAAAAGTTTGTGTTATCAAAAGTTTTTATTTTAGTTACTTATTTGAAGTCCTCTTCTTGCTAAAGTTTTTAATTCTTATGTAGCCCCTTATAAATTGAAGTATTAAACTATGATACTGGGCATGAAATAAGCTTCATTGGTTTATCATGTTTTGACTTTGCAACATCTGTAATTAACTTGCATAGAATTTCCTAGTATGTTTGATTTGCCAAATTAAAATTTTTAATGCATTGATATTTGGGAGTAGGGGGATTTGAACTTTGGATGTTTTGGTTGGAAACACTAAGAAGTGCCAACTAATTAGCTACATGGCTTTTGGCAATTTGCCAAATTAAAATTGCATTTTCTTTCTTCATTTAATACTGATTAATACTCAATAAATGTAATTGTCCTATTTTTTTATGTTAGTATTATACAGAGCTCTGACAACTTATAGAATTCTATGCAGTTCAGTAAGGTCATCTACTATCAACTGAAATTTGGGCTTGAGAAAGATCATACAGATACCAGTGGTGCAGCGACAGGGGTATCTGCACTATTGGATGATTCATGGTTATCTGTTGATAGCTTTTTATACCATCTTTGCAAGGTACCTCTCTGAGGTTACTAAGTCATTGTTTAAATGCATGATTGTGCTGCCATGCTTAACGGGCATTTGTGCAAATTTGCAATTTCCCTTGTTGTCAAAACTTTTATTGGCAAGTCAGATTTCAAGGCTTTCATTGATCTAGTGAACTGTTTACCTACTCACCAACATTTATCGGTCAATTTGAGCAACTTGCTTAAAAAGAAATAAAAATCATTTCTTAGTCAGTTTTAATCACATTGATTGAAATATGTTTCCATCGTAACATTTTTACTTGTTAAAGAAGACTGGTAAGTTTATCACAGATTTTTGACGAATTGCTGAATGGAATTGCAAGACTTCTTTTCATTGATGCTAGATGCCTCATCTGTTGATGGACATCTGCTGTCGTGGGTATGAACACTAATCCTGCTTCTTCATGTTCTTCATTTTGATTCTCTGTCGGTTTGGAGGTTGGGGCTGGGGGCAACTTGCTAGGCTTTCATTTTCTCTTCATACACTTTCCTTTTAGGCATTAGCAATTGATTCTCTGTTTTGGTCTGCATAAGATTATGGATTTTCTACTCTGCAAATTAGATGTTGTGTATTTATTATTTTAACTGGTTTTATAGAGATACATGTATATAACATATAAATTTGCCTATAAAAAAATTCATGTCAAGGAAATTTGCTTCATTCATAAAACCAAACATTATCAATTACAAAAATTGTTGAAGACCCCTACTATGTTGCTTTATTCTCTCTCTAGGGGGAAAAAAAAAACTAAAAATCTTATTAATTCAAACTCAATCATTTATGATTTTGATTTTGAATGTTTAATTTTTGTTTTTTACCAGTTACAAGTTCATATCTCTAGTGTCATTTGATTCATTTCATACTGGATAGCTAGATCTTAATACATTTATGGAATATTGAAAATTTAAGTTTGTTTTATGATGATATCTTGCAAATTGAATTATGCATTTTTTGATTTCCTTGAATAAGGATGTTTACTTTCCTATTTTTAATAGATAGAGACAACTCACGTATTTTTATAAGATTGAATCAATGACCTTAGCCTCTATGCTTTATGGTGGGACACATACAATCAAGGCTAAACTACCATCTACACTTTGTATGTTTGGGGTTGGGGCCCATCGACAATGAGAATTTGTAATTTACACCCTCAAGTATGAAATCAATGTCAATGTGCCCCTTCCATCGTGGTCTGTCTCATTTTCGCTACTAATCCACTCAAATATGACATCATTACAGGGTGGTTGTAGTGATTTACCCTGGGTTAGCCTTTAAGTTTGTTGTTAGGTTGGCCATACACAGTGGTGATTTGGCAGCTCTGAGGTGTTTGGGCAATGGTGCTTGGATGGGTTGATTTTTGGGTTTTGGTTAATTTCATCTCCTTATATTCAAAAGGGTGTAATTATTTGGTGGTTTAGCAGCAAGAGTGAAAAGATGTCGAGGGACAAAATGATGGCAATGCCAAACTTAAAGGGTGTAAATCATATTTTAGTGTAGAGTCAAATTTTGGTGGTTACCTTGGAAAATAGTTGATTTTACTTGGTTTAGGTGACCGATAGCCTGATATGAATTTGTGATATCAATGCCATACCTGTAATGGCTAGTGATGGCTAAAATGCATGACATAAAGGCCAATAGGGGTCAATATTTGCCATCTGGTATAAAGGCCAAAAGTTGTCAATATTTGATATTTTTCAACAGTCTATGGTAGCTTCAGCTAGTTTTGGTAAAATTTTGTCTGTGACTCTGAATGTTATGTAAGGGCCATTACACTCGCTTTGAGCCACATTAGTTTTAATGCATTTTAACACTTTGGTTGAAGTCATTTGGTCCATAGGCTATAGGAAAGGAGTTTGTTGAGCCTTCATTTGAGTGAAACCTCCTATAAGGAATTGTTAAGCTTTCGCTTCATTGCAAGTAGTTGCTTTCTACTTATTAAGACAAATTGTAATGTCCTCTCTTTGTATTATTATAGATGAGGAAACTTAAAGAGTTGCTTGAGAACAATCTAGGGTGGGAATTTCAGCTAAACAGTGTAGTCAATGGAATATACTTTGAAGAAGATGACGAGGTTAGTGCGTATCCATATTAAAATTTTGATCTATGAACTTTCTCACTCATGATCTCATCCTTGCTCATTGTTCAACTTTGTAGTTTGCTCCGGTAGTAGAGATGTTGGATGACCCAAGTTGTAACTAACTTCGGCAATTGAAGATAGGGATTGTGGTCCTCCATCCCATTACTATAAACACACTTTAGTTATATCTAACTTGGTTTACAATATTTCACTTTCTTGCCAAATTTTAAGGCAAATTCTTTTCAGTTTTCACTAGTGCAGATAATATAAATATTTTTGTATATTATGATAAAAAAGACTTGGTATTTATATGGATGATGTAATAAACTTTTTAGGATAATTATTATGTTAATTTCTCCCACTAGTTATCAGCTAAAGTTTTTGGCATAAATTGGTAATTGATTATGGTATTAATCACTTATTGAGTGAAAGTCTAGGCTCACACATAAGGAGGTGATAGAATAATGGTTAAATTATGAAATTTTCTATTTCTTTTTCAATTTTAAGATGTGCAATGTTCAAGCTTTTTAGGGTGATTTTGCATTGCTAATGTTCAAGATTTTCTTGTGACTTGATTCCATCATGATTTTTATTTGCCAAGAGCCTTATAGCTCAACGGATACCTTCTAGTGTTTTTAATAAAAATATTTAGGGCTCAAATTCCTCCTCCCCATTGTAATTATTGAATTATCAAAAGTGAATTAGTTATTATTTATTTGGTAATGTGGATCTTTTTTAGAAGGGAGTGAATGGTTGTATAAGAAATTAAAAAAAAAAAAAAAATTGTTATCTCAAGTGATAGCTCAATTGTTATGGCATCCTTTTGTGCTCTGTACATGTGGTTTGAATCTTATTTTTCATACTCCCACTATTTATCATCTGAACAAAAAAAGTATAGAAAAAATTAGTATGACTGAACTAATGACAAGGTTGACTTATATGTTTTTTTGGTCCATTTTCCCCTCTGTATATGGGATGGGAAACGCTGCTTCTAATTATGCATCTCAAGTTTGATTTAGTGGTTCTGGTCAAGAGGCCTGTTGCTTTGCTAAGAGAGTTGCAACTCTTTTTTGCTTGTGTTTGCATGTTTTTTGGCTAGTTTATGAGCTGCTTGACTTATTTCTAATTGTGTTTTGTTTTGAGAAAATTTCTTGCTCGTTTTAGGGGGGAAAAAAATCCTTTATTTTCTTCTTTTGAGAAAAAAAAAATAATAATAGTGGAACATGTCAGATTGTCCATAACAATTTTAAAATACAACAAATATACAAACAATAATGAAAAGCGTGTTACAAAATTGAATTGAACCTTTTTTTTTTTTTTTGGAGAAAAAGAGAAGAAAATCTGAACTCCGACAGCTAGCAAAGATTGAAAGTAATGTACCATTGTGTTTTTACGTATTGTTCAAGGGGTATTGGGAAAAGAAAAAGAATTATCTATATATAAAATATTTTTTTACTAGTTTAATTTATCTTGGAAACACTTTTGCACACCTTGATTTAAATCTTGCACATCCTAATCACATATTAGCCCAACCCAAAATCAAGCAACAAAACAAATTTGCCCATCCCAAAACCAAACAACATAGGTCATAGATCTTTCTCTCTCTCTCTTTGATCTTAGTATCATGAATCTTATCTAATCTTATCTCTCTTCTTTATTCGACTATCTCAGTATTGTTGGTTTTAAGAGTTAAGAGTGAGTGTTTATGAGTTGTGAGTATCTTTTTATTATAAATTTATATTATGTATGTGTAAGTGTGTGTTTAATTCTGATTGTGATACTGATAGTGTGCATTATTTTTCTTTTTTCTTTTTTTATAATGTTGTTTGTGTGAATTTTGGTGTGTGTGAATGTGTGCGTTTATAGTATAAATATAATATAACTTTATATAATTTAATAATTAGAAAATACATATAACTATAATATAACTTTATATAATTTAATAATTAAGAAATACAGAGTGTTTGTTACATGTGTATGTATTGTTATTGTTATTATATTATAATAACTTTTTGTTATAAAGTTAGATTCAAGAAAAAGAATAGTAAAGTTAGTGATTGACGGATTGTTTAAGCATTTGATTGGTTAAGTAAAGAATTCGTGCATTTTTTTATGTATGGATGAGTGTAGCTGTGTGGATCAACAAAAAATAGAGTGCCAATGGTTTAGTTTTGTCATTTAGTCTAAAATATTTTTATAAAAACAATGACAAATAGATAATGACAATTGTATAAAATAAAAACATTATACAAACTTGCCATACCTACTCACATTAATAATAGATAATGGCAATTGAGATTGGACAAACAGGAAATCTCTAAGAACTCAAGCAAAAAAAAAAAATATCGGATTGTCCATAGCAATTTTAAAATACAATAAATATACAAATAGTAATGACAACTGACAAGTGTGTCACAAAATTGAATTGAACCTTTTTTTTTTTTTTGGAAAAAAAAAAAAGAGAGAAAAAAATCTGAACACTGACAGCAAATAAAGATTGAAGGTAAATGTACCATTGTATTGTCCACCGCAGGCATCATTAGTTTAGTTCACTGCAAGCATACATTAGAGTAATGCATATATTAATATCCATATTAAAATCCAAATACAATTTCATAAGATAAGGGGGGGAGAAAATTACCTTTATAAATAAACTTTTTTTGAAGCGTGTTAACATTGCCATTCCAGTTTTTGTAGCGATGCCCAACCCATCGATAATGGTATCGCTGAACGAGTGTAAACGTGGGGGATGTGAGATATTTTATGCCAATCCTCTCCACTGTCTTTCTTGCACCGCTTCTCCAGATGTGGACATCTTTCAATTACCAATGTTTTGAGTGCCGTAAGATTCTGTAGCTCGTCTGGTATAGACATTAGATTAGGGCACTCCCCAATTCCCAAATATGAAAGCGATGTGAGGCATCCAATCTGCTTAGGCAGAGAAGATAAGTCTTCACAGTTTGAGATTTCCAAACGACGGAGAGCAGTTAGATGTTGAATACCCTCTGGCAATGAAATTAACTTCGGACAACTGTTGATACATAAACCCTCTAGTGCAATTAAATATTGAATTCCCTCAGACAAAGAGCAGAATTTTTTGCAACTCACAATGAATAAACTCCGTAGTGAAGATAAGCCCTGCAAACCATTCATTGGCAAGGACAAAAGATTATTACATTCTATGTACAGTTTCCGTAATGAATGTAAGTTCTGGAGTCCTTCTGGAAGACTTTCGATCTTGTCACAATCTTCAAGATGAAATACATTCAACGCAGAAAGATTATCCAACTGATTAGTCAGTGACTTGAGATTGGGCATTTTGGAAATCTTCAACATTTTAAGCATCTTATGATTTTGCAACAGTCCATCTGGAAGAACTGTCAATTCATCATCCATATCTTCAATCACAAGGGAAGAAAGTGAAGTGAGATTCAGCACTGAACTAATTAACATTGCATTGTTTCTTCTTATAATCAAATCTGTAATGGAAGGAATGATAGGAATTTCAACTAACTTTGGGCACTCAGTGATTCTTAATGTGCTTACGCAGGGAAAATTTTCTCTTCCATTCATTGTTCTCCATTCCTCCAAATCACGCATATTATGGAGCCTAAATTTCACGCATATTACGCAAGGTTTAGCCCTTTCAACTCACTTACTTGATAACCTTTTTCCTTGCCAACAATGAAGAAGCTCAATGATTGGAGGGAAGTTAATTGTCCTATTCCTTCAGGCATACGAGTAAGAGAAATACATTCAGTGATCCCAAGATACATAAGGTTTTTCATGTGCTTCATTCCTTTGGGTAACTTACAAAGAGAGTAACAATAATCTAGTTTCAACGTTTGCAAGTTCAAGAGGCAGGTTGTTGATTCAGGTAAAACTTTGATCATAGACCCAGACATGTTAAGATACCTTAAATGTTTTAAATTGTTGATTGATCTTGGTACTTCCTGGACGAAAAATCTAAAACCCAATACCCGAAGATACTTTTGTTTCACGAAGAATGGCAGAGAAGCTGTACAATCAAATGCATCAATGCATGAGCGTAGAGATCGAACTTTATGTAGGTCCTCATTCAAATAATTGTCTTGTGATGAGATCATGCCAAAATACATATGAAAAATCCTGCCTTCAACTCTCACATCTTTACCGGATTCCAATGCAACGCATTCATGCCTCATAATAGATTGAGCAAGGTCATGCATAAGGTCATGCATTTTACACGTTATATAGCCGGGATACCCCTCCTTGACATCTTGAAAGAAAGACCTCCGTACTAATTCATTGAAGATATCAACACCAAAATCATACAACTCCGATGGTCCTTTGGAGGGGATAAAACCATTAGCCATCCACAGTTGTATCAAATCATCCATCTCAAGCTCACGATCTTTGGGAAATACACAGCAATAAGCAAAACATTGCCTTAGATGTGGGGATAGATGGTGATAGCTCAACATGAGGGCAGGCAGGATGGAATTCTCACTTTTCGGTAAATTCCAAATCTGACTTTCTTTCACAAATAACCATTCAAGTTTGCTTCTTTTTGGGTACACAAGGCTTCCAAGAGCTTTTATTGCTAGAGGTACGCCTCCACACTTCTTCACTATTTCCTTGCCAATTGATTCCAATTCTGATCTTTCTTCGGCCCTTTCCAACCCAAATGCACGTCCTTTAAATAAGGACCAAGAATCATCCTCTGACAAGCATCCAATGTGGTGTATAGGAAGTACTCTGGCCATCATCAGTGCAATTTTTTCAATCCGAGTTGTCACTATAAGCATACTACCTTTCTCTCCACACATCAACGTATGTTTTAGGCGGTCCCATTCCACTTGATTCTCATTCCAGACATCGCCCAAGACAAGCAAGAATTTTCTCCCACGTAATTTTTCTTGCAACTTTTGCTGTAGTGGATCTAACTCTAATAGATCGCATCCACTACCATCAATGGATTCTATGATTGCCCTCACCAACCTTCTTATCAGGAAATCATCTGATACACACACCCAAATTCCCAATTCAAAATGGCTCTTCACCCTTGCATCATTGTAGACTAATTGTGCAAGTGTTGTTTTACCCAAGCCCCCCATACCCCATATAGCATAAATGGCCAGATTATCTTGATCATCAGACACATTAGTGAGCAACACTCCAATGATCTTTTCTTTTTCCTCATCTCTTCCATAAATCTTACTTTCATTCACAAGTGAGCCAGTTTGTCTTTTTTCTACATCAAAAGCTTCCATGTTTTTATCTCCCTCTCCCAAGTGAAAAGATCTCTCCCTAGAAATGGCATCCAGTCTATTCCTCACATTCTTCAATTTATGTGCCATTTTCATGCGAAATATAAGTCTGTTTGGAAGAGAAAAGAATCTACTTACTTGGCTTGTCGCACCTTTCTCTCTCTCCACCATTCGCATTAGAGCTTCAGTTGCAAACTCATCCAGAACATTATCCGCATCACAAGCTACATCTTTGAGCTTTCCCAGCCAATCCATGATAACTTCATTGTTCCACTGCTTCTCCTCTGCATATTTGACAAAAATAAACTGAATAGTGAAATAATTTTCATTTTTTATTAGTATCTAAAAGGAGGGTATAGGGTCTCTCTTTATCCATAGAAAGTAGATTTCAGTTTTCCATACAATTAATTGCTAAAGCAACTAAAACTAAAAGATAATAGAACTGCTCCTTTGTTACTTTTTATAACCCAGTAATTTCTCCAAAGGATCAATCAACTACTCCACCAATTCTGTCACATTGGATCCATCCATTTTGATTTACGCAGAAGAATCAAGTTTGGAAAAGCATGATCAATTATTTGTTTATGAATTTGGGGTTGGTGACAGTAATGCGGTCATATTACTTTCTCTTTACCCCGTGACACTGTTGTAACTTTTGTCTTTGAGTTGTTATCCACATGCATATTAAGAGGAAGTAATGACTACTCCGATCTAAAAGAGTTTAATCAATTAGTAATTTGTTAATTGAATTGTTATTGTTGCTTTTCTTTGTTGATGCTAGCCCTTCCAAGATTTGGAATGCATAAAATTTATTTCCTCCTTTTCTACTTTGGTTTACAGTATATTCCTTCACTTAGCTTAGCCATAGTCTTTTATTTTGTGATAACCTTGTTAGTTTGTTATCTATACAATTTGTCATAGCTCTCTTTTTATTTTGTCTGAATTGCTTGGCTCTAAGATATGAAAAACAAAAACTTGATTCATCTAGTTGTGGAACCGCACTGTTGGTTTTGTCATGTATATGTGTGGAGCATCGAACAGATAGAACTTGATCCTTAGATATATAAAGAGAGGGCTAAGTAGCATTGATACGAACACTAGACATGGTTGAAACTTGCAATACAATACGATAAGGATATGGCAATATTACATTATTATTATTATTATTTTTTATTGAGAATATAAGCATATACTATAAAGTTTTAAAAAGCATTTCTAAAATTAATATTGTGGGGGTTGAGTCAACCTTGGTTGGACTAGACTAATGTTGCAATTAATTTTTATGTGGGAATGAAGGGATAGCTTACAATGAGAAATCCAAGGAGACCAAAGTTAGAAACAAGATGGTAGAGATGATATAAGACCCGAAAATACTAACATATAATACTACCTTAGTTGGTCTCTCCCTTAGAGTATGTTTATTTGAAGAGATTTTAGGGAGAATTGAAAATTGAGGAGAGAAAAGTGGATAGAAAGTAGTTTTAGTGGATGTTTGGTTAGGGGATTCAGATCATCTAGATTTCCTAGGGTACTCTATCAATAGATTTACTTAAATCTTAACCACTCTTTTATGATTTAAAGGTTTAGATTTTGTCATTTCAGCATTTCACTAATAATACTCTTAAAATAATAAAATAATGTTGCAAACAAAAAATTTAAGATAATTGTTAGTAGAATGATGACATGACAAATCCAAACCATTAAATCATTAAAGAATGGTTAAGATTTAAGAAAATTTATTTGATAGAGTACTCTAGGAAATCTAGAGGATTTGAATCCTTGGTTGGGAGGGAGAGAGAAAATAAAAGGTGGTGGACCCGGGTGTTTTCTCCTCGGGCCCACCAAAATTTTTTTCCCCAAAATGGGGAGAAAACTGAGGGGGAGGGGGGAGCTCAATGTATTGAGGTGACGAAAATGTTCATGTGCACTTGCACATGGATTTCGTCATTTCTTTGCCCATGTGCACTTTCTTTTCTTGTACTTCTCAATATTGGGTTTTTTTTTTCTTTTTTTTTTTTTTTTGTGCACTCATCTTCCTTTGGCTTGTGCTATTTATTAAAAAAAAAAAAAAAAAAATTTGAAGTGTCCATACACCAGAGTTAGACACTGATGCCAATTTATGAAGAACATAGATGAGAATCAATAGTGGACAATACCGCGGTGACACCATAATATATGTTGATTATAGTTAACACCATTAATCATGGTGCGATCAAGTGGGAGATGTTATATATAATAGTGATAGGTGATCACACGATAATATGGTGCACCCTCATTTATAAAATATCCCTCACTTGGTGGATTTTATATATATATATATATATATATATATTTTATATAGGATAAAATTATACTCTTGCTTAATCTAAGTGTATATGTATGTGAAACTCACTTCTGGAGACTTGAACGCTAGCTCTTGCTCTCCACACTTTACAAACACTTATACTTGTAGAGTGACCATCTTACCGAGGGTGTGTGGTAGTGTGGATGGTGTTACTTCACCAACATAGAGTAGAGAATTAATTAAGAGTTAGAGTTAGTTATTTATTGAAGAGTTGTGTCTCTTAGATAAGATACAACTCTTTGTAAAAAAACATATCTCTTCTCAAGAGATACGAAGGAGTCTATAAATACTAGGACTCCTCGTTCATTATTCTCATCAACTAATGCCATATTAGAATAGTAGTTCACAAACAAGAATTTCTGTTGAAATACATTTATTAAACATTAATTGAAAAACTGTTCAGTTCAAAAATACTTCATTGAAACTTTTCAACGTTTTAAATTAAATTTTTTTTAGAAAAAGTAGTTATATGATTAAAAAAACCTACTTCCTAAAACCAAATTACCCCAACAAGTGTTACTGTCAAACTTTGCTTTGCTAGCTATCTACCCAAAACCTCCCATTTGATAAAGGAGGAGATTAAGGGTACACTTTCTTTGGCATCCATTTGCAAAATAAAGTAGGTACTAATGCAAAACAAATAGAATTGGACGCGGTTTTAATTTGAGGAAAGAAATAAGAACAAAACAATGGGATAAGACATAGGAATCAATACCTTGTTTGACTTTTGTTATTTCCTATTTGCAACTTGAAAAATATTTTAGGGTCATGTTAACGGATACTTTTAGGGCAATTGTTAATGGGTTTGACTTACCTTTAATACTTTTCTTAACTGGAATCTCCTTTTATTTTAATGAGAAACTGTCATATAACCCACTAACTAAATAAAAAGTAAATATTAAAACTCACTACAACTTGCAATTGTTATTTAAAACAAAAAAAGATGTTCACTTAAAAAAAGTATTAAGGATAAACCAAACCCATTGTTAATACACCATTTTAGGTATTTTTTTTTATAACACTTTTATGGGAAGTTGGAAAGGTTATCAAAACATTAATTGCTTTTTTTCCTTTCCCATCAAATCTTTCCTAAAGTGGTTCATTAACAAATGCCCTTAAGGCATCCGTTAACTTTTTCCATATTCTTTTTCTTCATAACATTAATTAGCTTTTAGGTTCAAAAAATATACAATAGGAGAATGTGGTAGCACACGCCTTAGCTAGAAGAGCTAGATTTTATAGTGATTATGAAGTTTGGATAGAGAGTATTCCTTTGGACATTTCACACTTGTTATTAGCTGATTTACCAACCAATTGAATAAAAAGCAAATGTTTGATTCTCCAAAAAAAAAAAAAAAAAAGTTCAAAAAATACATGAAATATAATTAGATGATTATATGACTTTTATTAGATTGGTAAATTATGGGAAACCTAGCTATATATTGGTTTTTTCATTAAAAAAAATTGCAAATAATTCAAAAAGATGTTTTGTGTACTACAACTACAACTATTATAAGTTTTACTATATAGGATTTACAGACAGATGTATCAATTTTTAAACATAAAAGAAAAAAAAAATTAAGAAATTTATTTTCTATGTTGTTAATGTGGAACAAAATATTTTTTTTTTTTTTTGAGAAAGTAATGTGGAACAAATTAATCATACTAATTGTTACATTAGTTTGTAAACATTTTGTAGTTACCTTTGTATTATTTATTTATATATTATGTCATTAATGTGACACTAATCATATTCATTAACACTAGAAGTCTTATTGGGAAACACTCTTATCCAAACAAGAAGACTAGTGGCTGCACTTATGTTGGTGTTTATGACTGCTATTGAAGCGTCAACGTTTGCTGCGTAGGGTGCCCCACCACTGAAGCCCGACCAACCCATCCACAATAGCCCAGCACCAGCAAGCATAAGTAAAACATTGTTAGGAGGAAACCTCTCCCTATCACTCTTCAGCCTAGGCCCAACCTATACCAATTTAGCATTATATTAGTGTGACAGGAAAAACACGGTATCTCTTCTGATCAAATCTTGGAATTAATATCTTGTTTGATTTTATATTTTAATACTCGATTCTGTGGTAAAAAAATACATGTCACTTAAGAAAATAAGTATGATTTTGGATAGATTTAAATGACGAAAAAGAATAAATTTATCATTTTCTAATTAGTCTGTTGAGAATTAATAAATGATTCTAATTTTTTTTTTTTTTTTGATAAGGATTTGTTAAGATCTTGTGTGTGTGTGTGTAAGGATTAAGTCGATTTGGAGTATATAAGTGATCATGAAGATTGATTAATTGTATATGATTAGCTCTTAATTCTTTGGATGATCATTTTTTTCCCCTAAGAACTTAGTTAACTAAAGACAAAAGGAAAAGAATGGTACCCAATAAGCTGCAGTGGAACCAGAAATCCCAGAGGAAAGGTGAATTCTCAAGGACCCGTCGATGATGGTATCTCTGAATAAGAAATGATGTCAACGTGGGGGATGTGAGATATTTTATGCCAATCCTCTCCACTGTCTTTCTTGCACCGCTTCTCCAGATGTGGACATTCTCCAATTCTCAATGATTTAAGTGCCGTAAGATTCTGTATCTCGTCTGGTATAGACGTTAGATTAGGGCAGTTCAAAATTCCCAAAAATGAAAGCGATGTGAGGCATCCAATCTGCTTAGGCAGAGAAGATAAGTCTTCACAATTGACGATTTTCAGATAACGGAGAGCAGTTAGATGTTGAAGACCCTCTGGCAATGAAATTAACTTAGGACAGCTGTCAATATATAAATCCTCAAGTGCAATTAAATATTGAATTCCCTCAGACAAAGAGCAGAATTTGTTGCAGCTCCCAATGTGTAAACTCCGTAGTGAAGATAAGCCCTGCAAACCATTCATTGGTAAGGACAAAAGATTATTACACCCCTGTATGTGCAGTTCCCGTAATGAATGTAAGTTCTGGAGTCCTTCTGGAAGACTTTCGATCTTGTCACAACATACAAGATGAAATTCATTCAACGCAGAAAGATTATCCAACTGATTAGTCAGTGACTTGAGATTGGGCATATTGGAAATCTTCAACATTTCAAGCATCTTATGATTTTGCAACAGTCCATCTGGAAGAACTGTCAATTCATCATCCATGTCTTCAATCACAAGGGAAGAAAGCGAAGTGAGATTCATCACCGACCTAATTAACATTGCATTGTTTCTACTCATAGTCAAATCTGTAATGGAAGGAATAATAGGAATTTCAACTAACTTTGGGCAATCCGTGATATCTAATGTGCTTTGGCAGGGAAAATTTTCTCTTCCATTCATTGTTCTCCATTCCTCCAAATCACGCATCTTATGGAGCGTAAATTCCTTCAATGAGGGGAATGAAATTGCACCGTCTCCATGGAACTCATTGCCAATATATTTCACAGCATGCCAGCCAGTTATATGAAGAACCTTGAGGAAAGGTAGTTTGCCAAGAGGTGGCAAATGTTCACATCTTTCCCAACAATCTAGCGAAATTCGAACCAAATCACAAAGAATTGAATCTTGAATCCATGTTGGAATTTTTGAACCATGATAGTTGTTTATGGACAGTTCTTTCAGATTTGAATGAGGTTGGAGACCATCAAGAACATCTTCAACGTGGTCCGGTACATGGCTTTTATTGTCACTCCGCCAATCCAAACTTAGATAATGAAGATTTTTTTTTCCAATCAAATTTGCACTTTTGGCCTCCTCTGAATTTCTGACATTATCAAGTTCCTTTATTGTCAAATTGTTTCGAAGGTTTAGCCCTTTCAACTCACTTACTTGATAGCCATTTTTCTTGCCAGCAATGAAGAAGCTCAATGATTGGAGGAAAGTTAATTGTCCCATTCCTTCAGGCATACAAGTTAGAGAATTACAACCAATGATGCCAAGATACATTAGGCTTTTCATGTGCTTCATACCTTTGGGTAACTCACAAAGATCGTGACAGAAGTCTAGTTTCAGAGTTTGTAGGTTCAAGAGGCAGGTTGTTGATTTAGGTAAAACTTTGATATTAGACCCAGACATGTCTAGATACCTCAAATGTTTTAAATTGCTGATTGATCTCGGTACTTCCTGAACCACATATTTAAAATCCAATACCCGAAGATACTTTTGTCTTAAGAGGAATGGCCGAGAAACTTCACAATCAAATGCATCAATGCATGAGCGTAGAGATCGAACTTTACATATGTCCTCATTCAAAGAAATGTCTTGTGATGAGATCATGACAAAAAACATATGAAAAATCCTGCCTTCAACCTTCACATCTTTACCAGATTCCACTGCAACGCATTCATGCCTCATAATAGATTGAGCAAGGTCATGCATAAGGTCATGCATTTTACATGTCATACAGCCAGGATACTCCTTGACATCTTGAAAGAATGACCTCCGTACTAATTCATTGAAGATATCAACACCAAAATCATACAACTCCGATGGTCCTTTGGAGGGGATAAAACCATTAGCCATCCACAGTTGTATCAACTTATCCATCCTAAGCTCAAAATCTTTGGGAAATACACAGCAATAAGCAAAACATTGCCTTAGATGTGGGGATAGATGGTGATAGCTCAACATGAGGGCAGGCAGGATGGAATTCTCACTTTTCGGTAAATTCCAAATCTGACTATCTTTCACAATTAACCATTCACTTTTCGTTCTTTTTGAGCACACAAGGCTTCCAAGAGCATTTATTGCTAGAGGTACCCCTCCACATTTCTTCACTATTTCCTTGCCAATTGATTCCAATTCTGATCTTTCTTCTACCCTTTCCAACCCAAATGCACGTCCTTTAAATAAGGACCAAGATTCATCCTCTGACAAGCATCCAATGTGGTGTATAGGAAGTACTCTGGCCATCATCAGTGCAATTTTTTCAATCCGAGTTGTCACTATAAGCATACTACCTTTCGCTCCACACATCAACGTATGTTTTAGGCGGTCCCATTCCTCTTGGTTCTCGTTCCAGACATCGTCCAAGGCAAGCAAGAATTTTCTCCCACGCAATTTTTCTTGCAACTGTTTCTGTAGTGGATCCAACTCTGAAAGATTACATGCACTACCATCAATAGACTCTATGATCGCCCTTAGCAACCTTCTTATCTGGAAATCATCTGATACACACACCCAAATTCTCAATTCAAAATGGCTCTTCACCCTTGCATCATTGTAGACTAATTGTGCAAGTGTTGTTTTACCCAAGCCCCCCATACCCCATATAGCATAAATGGCCAGATTATCTTGATCATCAGACAAATTAGTGAGCAACATTTCAATGATCTTTTTTTTTTCCTCATCTCTTCCATAAATCACACTTTCATTCACAAGTGAGCTAGTTTGTCTTCCATCTAATTTTACATCAAAAACTTCCATGTTTATAGCTCCCTCTCTCAAGTGGAAATCAGATCTCTCCCTAGAAATGGCATCCAGTCTATCCCTCACATTCTTCAATTTATGTGCCATTTTCATGCGAAATATAAGTCTGTTTCGAAGAGAAAAGAAGCTACTTACTTGGCTTGTCGCACCTTTCTCTCCCTCCACCTTTCGCATTAGAGCTTCAGTTGCAAACTCGTCCAGAACATTATCGGCATCATAAGCTACATCTTTGAGCTTTCTAAGCCAATTCGTGATAGCTTCGCTGTTCCACTGCTTCTCCTCTGCATCTTGGAGAACGGATTGGATGGCAGACATCGTGCTCTTAAGTTTCTCAAGCTCAGCTCCCAAGCCCCAAGCAACTCCAAATTCTTGAAGTGCAGAAGTATTCAAGTTCCCCACCACAGTGCTCACCAAGGCAGAAAGAAGTAAGTCCGCCATATGATCTCTCTTTCACTCACTCTAGTAATAAATTTTCATAGGAATACAGGATAGTTGAAGAGAAGTGAATTGCCAAAAGGGAAATGCTTTATCAGCTAGTATTTTGCTTCAAGGCCTTTAATTTACCTGTAAGTCTTTCTACTTTTGGTTCCAAGGGCGTGGACTTGAGTTGACTATAGCATATTCTCTTTTGGATGGTATATTCCTAGTGGGATTTTAATTCATTTTTACATCTTTCTTTCCTTGTCACTTTAGCAAGCTTTTTCACATCTGGTTCCACACGGCTTTGACTACACTATTCATTAGTGGATTGAAGCAAAAAAAAAAAAAAAAAAAAACTATTCTGTTTCATATTCCATATCACTATTTGACCAATTATCATCTATATCTGTCATGCTATAACCTTCATCATAAACTATATCATCATAGTCCATGTTTCAAATTAGTGTGTGCCTAGCCTAAGTGTGAACAAGCAAACAGATGATGAACTGATAAATGTATTTATTCTCTTTCTAAGCAATTAATAATTACTGGCGGAACTATTACTAACCACTGGTATCCTTGCTATCGGGACCACCTCCTCGGGAAACTCCATTGCGGGACCACCCAAACAACGCCTGTCCGTCGGCTACAACAAAGGGGCTGACCAACGCGAAACTATGGTTTGCCAACGAGTCTCTAGGCTGACCAACGCTAACAAGGAGCAAGTAGTGGCTATGTAGTAATATGAGTTCCTAGTAACTTCTTAATTGCAAAGAAATAAAACTCATACACCTACCATCCATGGCTCTGATACCATTAACTACCCAGGAGTGAGCACAGCAGTAATATAGAAGCATAAACAATGATAAAATAGTTGATAAAGAAGAGAATAGCAAAATAGATATAGTCAAAATAGATTAAAATAGGGTATGGAATATGAAAACTGAAACAAATAAAATCTTACTTGAAAATACTTCTGTCTTTGATTAAACTTGAAAACAAACTGTCTTTCTTACAAGCTTTGAAAATAAGAGCTGTCTGAAGAGTTACAAGATTACAAAGTAAAATCTATAAAGGGTTACAAGGTTGTCTGTCTGGAGGAAGGTTACAAGATTACAAAAAGAAAGTAAAGTACAAAAGTCTTTCTAAGGGAGAATACAAAAGTCTTTCGGGGAAAGGGAAAAGGAAAGCTAAAAGTCTTTCTGAGGATTGGACCTTGGAATTGAAAAGGAAACTTAGACCTTAGAACTGGACCTTCGAAATGGACCTAAAATTTGAACCTGTAATTTTGGACCTAAAATCTGGACCTCAAATTTGAACCTGAAATTTGGACCTGTCTTCTGTCTTCGAAGTCTGTCTATTTATAGATAAAGTGAACCATGGTAAGTCTTCAAAAGTAACTTGAGTTAAGTGAAGTAAACTCAAGTTAATCTGTCGGTAGAGTCTTGAACAGTAAAAGTCTATCTTGAACAGTAATACTCTATCTGTCGGTAGAATCTTGAACAGTAAAAGTCTATCTGGCAGTCTGTCTGGGTACGCATGCTGGTGAATAGTAACTTTTCTATCTGTGAGAATCTGTGTACGAAAATATTCTGCTAAAATATCTTTCTGGTCTGTCTGCATTCTATCATTTTATCTTTTGGTCTGTCGGTCTGCCTTTTGTCTTCTTTTGCATCTCTCTGTCTTTTGTCTTATCTTTCACATGTCATAAGGGTCTTGGGAATCTTGAAATGCTTCTGGATGAGTTCTGTAGTTTGGAGAAGAGGATTCCATTACTGTGTCATCTTCATCATCTGATATTTGTGATGCAGCTTCAAGCAGTTGCTTTTTGAGCTGTCTTCTGTCTGAAACAGAGGCAAGCTGGCACTGAACTTGACTCTTTTCTAAAAAGAAATTAGAACTTTATGTCTGGGAGGAAGAGGTCTTTTTCTATAATTCTTGGCAAATATGATCAAAATTAAACTTATTGCACCATTTTAATTTAAACTTTCTGGCGAGCATAGGAAAAGGATACTGGGGATGCTTTTCTATCTTGTATTCCCATCTGATGATCCATGGGAGATCTGGAAACCTGTAAAAGAACTGTAAATGATGTGGGAAATCCCTAAGATGCAGTATGTTAGGTTCTTTCTTGAAAGTCTCATAGGCTTTTAAAAGATCAGGAGGAAGAATCATAGCTTCAGGACCATAGGAATTCCACCAGTCAATGAACCATCTTGGAATCATCATGTCTTTCTTTCTGTACATATCAAACCGGAAAAACCAAGTATGCCTGTTAATATTATTTTGGAATAAAAGGAATCTGTCCCAAGCTTCCATATAGTCATAATAATTATAAAACTGGGGCTCAAAAGGTACAGAAAAGTTCCTTGTGATCCAGGGTTGTGCTTTCCACTGAGAAGGGGTGAGAATCTGTTTTATAACAACTTTAGAATAACCAATTCTGTTTGGTTCCTGGGAACAAGGCATATGTGTAACTAAAATTGAGTCTGTATCTACTAAAATATGCTCATAAAATGTTTGGGTCTTAAAAGTTTCTGTCTTAGGATGTTCCCATCCTGGGGGTATGAGCTGTCGGACAAGGGAGAGGGTGTCTTTTATGTGCTGGTATTCTGGTTCAATCCACAAAATAAAATTCCATGAGTCTTTTGGGATTTCAATGCTGTGATCTTCTTTTGGGATTTGGGTCTGAGTTTCTGGAGAGGTAGAGTATCTGTATTTTGGCTGGTTGGAAGGAGAGGCCAAAGGAGGAAAAGAAGATGCAACTACATTAAATGGTTTCTTTAAAGGAGGGGTTGAGGAGGTTGAGGGTATGGCATAAGTCTGTTTGGATGTTGGATTGGGGCTGGGGGAGAGTGGTTGGAAAGGGTTTGGGCTACAGATTAATGGGGATCTGTCTAGAGATTTATTTGAAGAGAAAGTGGGTGAAGTGAAAGAGGGGCAAGGGAGGAATCTGCTAGGGGGACGAGGAATTGGGGGAGCAGCATAAGACTGTCTGGTTCTGGGTTTTGGGGATTTGCTCTTATCTGCAGGGGAGCTCATCTTCCCTGTAGAAATTCACGGGTTAAAAAATCAGGAATTGAATTAGTTTCTCCTTTAATATATTCAATGTCAAAGTCAAAAACACTTAAAATAGCCTGCCATCGAGCAAAACTCTGTTTGGAAACAAGATTTTGAACATCTTTCTGTAAAACTTCTTTAGCACTTTTACAATCAACTCTGATTAAAAACTTTTGATTAAAAAGATCATTTTGGAATTTTGAAATACATAGTATGATAGATAAAATTTCTTTCTTAATAGTGCTGTAATTCTGCTGGGTAGCTGACCAAGAGTCAGAATGAAATCTAACAATTTGTTCTTTAGCATCATTTGTTGCTACCTGTTTTAGGATTCCACCATAACCTATGTCAGAAGCATCTGTCTCAACAATTTTAAAAGTATTAGGAGAGGGAATAGCAATACAAGGAAGTTGCTTAACATATTTTTTTAATCTGTCTGACTATCATAGTATGTCTGTCTGTCCAAGGTGGAGGATTCTTTTCTAATCTCTTATACAAGGGTCTGCATATTTTTCTTAATCCTTGAAAATAATCTGAAACATAATTTAAACTGCCAAGAAATCTCTGTAATTGATTTTTATCTTTTATCTCATCTGGGAATTTATCTGCAAATTGAATAGCTCTGTCAATAGGGCTTAAAGTTCCCTTATAAATATTATAGCATAAAAATCGAATTTTATCTTGAAAAAGACTTATTTTAGAGGCTGAAACAACTAAACCATTTTGTTTGATTACTCTAACAAATATATTCAAATGTTTCCAATGGTCATCTATTGTTTTAGAAAAGATTAGAACATCATCTATATAAACAATGGAAAAGTCTGTGAAAGGTGTAAATATGTCATTCATTATATTTTGAAATTCACTGGGTGCATTCTTCAAACCAAAAGGCATAACATTCCATTCATAATGACCAAAAGGAACTGTAAAAGCAGTTTTATATCTATCTGTCTCATCTATCTGTATCTGCCAAAATCCACTTTTCATGTCAAATTTAGAAAATATGGTTGCTTCATGAAGTCTGTCAAGAAGATCTTTCTTATTGGGAATAGGATATCTTATCCATTGTAATGCTTTATTTAAAGGTTTATAGTTTATGACTAATCTTGGAACTCCTCGCTCCAATTCTGCCTGTTTATTAACATAAAAAGCAGCACAACTCCAAGGAGACTTGCTCTTTCTGATTAATCCTTTAGTTAACAGATCTTCAATTTCTTTCTTACAATGTTCTAATAATTCATTATTCATTTGTATTGGCCTAGCTTTAGTAGGTATCTGTCTTTCATTAAAATCTTTCTCATAAGGTAACTGTACTATATGTCGATGCCTGTGCCAAAAGGTAGTGGGTAGACTAGAACAAATCTCTGTCTCAATCTGTTGTCTAAATAAATTTATTTTATTATTTAGTATAGGGTCAGTTAATTGATCAGTTATTCTTTTGTATTTTATTTCTGTCTTTAAAGATTCCAAATGTCTATTCTTTCTGTCAATTCTTTCTCTATCAATTTCCTTTACTATGTTATTAAGTGAATAAATATCTTTTGGAATTGGTGGCAAGATAAATTTAAAAAGTATATCTTTCCCTAGGACATTAGTTTTAATACCTTCTTCTGTCGTTAAAAAGGGGTAAAGTAAAGTCATAAAGGGGTTTCCTAGAATGATTTTAGAAGAAAGGTCTTTAATTAAAACAAAAACTGTTTCAAAGCAAACTCCATCATTACATATGTGAACACTAGGTATTTTATAATTAATTATTAATTTTTCTCCATTAGCTTGAGCTAGTCTTTTAGATGATTTTTCATAATACTTTAAAGGTATTAATCCTTCTTGTATGCAGTTCATGTCAGCACCTGAATCTATTAAAGCAATTTCTGTCAAAGAAAACTCTTTATTAATTACCAAGGTAATTTTTGTATGCCATTTTTGGAAAATTACTCTGTCAATTAAACTTAAGAGATTCTGTCTATTGTTATTATCATCAAATTTTCTGTCTGGGGGATTAGAAAATTCTTTTAAGTTAATTAATTCTGCAATATTTCGCTCATTTATGTTTGTGGAGTTTTCTTCCTTAATCTCTTTAATTTCCTCTTTTACCATTTTTGCTTCTGTCATTAAGTCTTGTAGATTTACTTGTTTTATTTTCATTTTCATCTTTTCTTTCTTTCTATAATCCGTAACTTGGTGTCCATATTTTTTAGATTTATGACAAATAGTATTATTACTAACATGTCTGTCAATTTTTTCATTATTTGAAGACTTAGTTGTATTTAGAACTGTTATATATCTATTTCTGTCTGTCTGTAAGGGTGTATTTAAAATTTTCATTTTTTCAGTTAATTCTGTCAAACTGTCATTTTGGGTTTCTATTATAGATCTTTCAATTAATTTTAGTCTTTCATCTACCATTTCTTTTAAACCATTACACTTTTTGTCTACTTCCACTTTTACTACACTATCATTATTTTCTTTTAAATTACCATAACTATTTTTTCCACCATTGTTGACTTTTTCTTTTTGTCTTTCATGTTTCATCTTTTCCTCTATTTCTATCTTCCTACGTAGGGATTCTTCACTACTATTTGTTTTTGGTTTTTGCATGTCCTTTACTTTCCCTACATCTTTCCTATTTTGTTTTTCATGCAATTCTTTCAAACTATAATCATAATTTCTAGGACTATCATCTTTTCCTATTTCTTTTTCTAGCTTTCTACGTATAACATCTTCATCTTTATGTCTTTCAATTCTTTTTCTATCATTTGTCTTTATCACTTTCTCTACATCTTCACTATTCTGTCTTTCAAACATTTCTTTTATCTCTTTTACCATTCCTTTTTTTATTATTTCTTTCTCATTATCTATCAACTTCTCATGTAGAGATTCTTTCTTGTCTGTCTCTATTAGGCTCTTTTGTCTATCTGTGTCTAGTACCGAACTAGAAATTTCTTTTAGTCTGTCATTTTCTATAGTACTTCTATCTTTTGTAAGATCTTTTATTTTATCTTCTACACGTGTTACTCTTTCCTTAATTGGGTCAGTTTTTTCATCAACTAATCTGTCAGTTACTTTTAATGTCTGTAAATTCTTATCGACAACTTCTTTTAAGCTATTATTTAAATACCAATTATCTATCATAGTTTCTGTAAAAGATGATCTATGATGGGGTCCAAATTCTATATCTTTTTCAAAATGTGAATTTAAGGCTTTCATTCTTTCATAGAGGTCCAAAAAGCTATCATTTTTCTTTTCAACTTTAGTATATATAGCAAATCTGTCAATATTTTCCAAGGACTCCAATTTTCTATTAATTCTGTCTAAAAAACTATTATTGTGGTTATTAGTCTGTCGGTTGATTTTATCATTTGTGAAATTACACCAATTATTTGTGTTACCATTATAGTTATAATTATCCATTTTTCTGTCAGAATCAGAATCTGTTTCATATTCCATATCACTATTTGACCAATTATCATCTATATCTGTCATGCTATAACCTTCATCATAAACTATATCATCATAGTCCATGTTTCAATTAGTGTGTGCCTAGCCTAAGTGTGAACAAGCAAACAGATGATGAGCTGATAAATGTATTTATTCTCTTTCTAAGCAATTAATGATTACTGGCGGAACTATTACTAACCACTGGTATCCTTGCTATCGGGACCACCTCCTCGGGAAACTCCATTGCGGGACCACCCAAACAACGCCTGTCCGTCGGCTACAACAAAGGGGCTGACCAACGCGAAACTATGGTTTGCCAATGAGTCTCTAGGCTGACCAACGCTAACAAGGAGCAAGTAGTGGCTATGTAGTAATATAAGTTCCTAGTAACTTCTTAATTGCAAAGAAATAAAACTCATACACCTACCATCCATGGCTCTGATACCATTAACTACCCAGGAGAGATTTTAGGTAGGATGGAAAATTGAGGAGAGAAAAGTGGATAAAAAGTAGTTTTAGTGGATGTTTGGTTAGGAGGAGGAAAGAAAAAAAAAAAGGTGGTGGACCCGGGTGTTTTCTCCTCGGGCCTACCAAAATGTCCATACACAATTTTTTTTAATAAAAAAATTTGTTACTTTTTTATTTTATTTAATGGAGACATAATAGTAAATTTATACCAATTTTATTTTCCATCCTCTCATTTTTCTTCTCAACTAAACAAATAAGTTTTTCCCCTTATTTTCTATTTTCAAAAACAATTTTCTATTTTTGAGACTAAAAAACTTGTTTGGCAACCCAAAATTGATAGAAAACAAAAACTGTTATTAAAACTCAATTTGTGAAGGAAATTGAATACATGTAAGAGGTTGTTTTCAGTTTCTAATTTTTAAAAGTTAATGAAAACACACATTTGATTTAATAAATCTGTCTCATTTAATGAGTTAGCATTAGAGTTCAAATCCTAGGAATAACATATTTTAGTATTATTTATTTTTTTCTTCAAAAACTTATCTTTTTAATTTCAACTAATCAAATATCCAAACAGACCCTTAAGCACACACTTGTTGGTAGCTCTCTCTCTCTGAACCCCTTATACCATGGGGTTTTCCCCTATTTATACTAATGTAAGTAGTGAGCTTGTAATGATATGGGCCTTGCTCTATTAGACATCAGATTCACCTTTTGGAATCATATTGGGAGTACGTGTTTAACCCACTATTTATACTGGCCACTTCAAAAATTAATGCGTAGGCCACCATTGTCTCTTGCTAACACCACTATTGCAGCTATTCCTCGCAATTAGTGTTATATCTTGAATAATGTGCTTGTCTATGAAGCATCCCCAAGCATTGTAGTTCCTTGCCATATACCTCGAGCAAGTTCTTCTTGGCAAGTCAATTTTAGATGAAATTCTCCTCGACGAGTGACATTGAGCCAAACGAAGCTCCTTGGTATGATATGGGCTCCTGAGTGGACCCTCTTCATCAATTGGGCCTTCTCTATTTTTCATTGGACCTATGGCTAATGGCCCAATACCAAGTGGGCTATTTATTACCCCCACAAATATAAAACCATTAGATAAAATTTGTAGCTAGTGTTTGGGTTTGGCATTCATAAATATTGAAAACAGGCCATATTCATTGATATCCTAAAAGCAACATCAATTAATTTCAATTTCTCGTGGCTTTCAAATCTACTAACTATATAAAAAGCAAGCGTGAAGAGATTTATCTACAATAGTTTGGTTTGGTCAAATTTTGTCTATTGTTAAGCCAAAACAGGAAAAACTTTAATATTAAGAAATGTTATGTCCATAATATAAAACTTTCACAATAAATCTTAAGTAAAAGATTATTATCAACTACTATTGGTGGGAGAGAAGGTAATTTCAATGATAAGTTCAAATTAGAACCAGTAACAATTTACTGTTAGTACACAATTTACAGTAGAGTATTAATTAAGTGTTAGAATTTGTTAATTGCTGAAGAGTTGTATCTCTTATATAAGATACAACTCTTGGTGAACAGACATATCTCTTCCCAAGAGACATGAAGGAGTTTATAAATACTGGGACTCCTTATTCATTATGACATTACTTTTTATTATTCTCTCTCTGTCTATATTGGTGATTCCTAGTCTAATGCGTTACCATACACATTAAGGGTCCATTACTGGTATCAGAGCTAGATTTCGATCCTGGGACCTGTGGGTTATAAAGGAATGGGGATGCTCGGAGAACATGGATATGCAACTTCTGCTTTGGGGACACAATTGGTCAATATTAAGCAGAATAACATTGTATGAGAAGTTAGTGTATGAACGTAAAGTCTACTAGTGTGCATTATACATAACACAAGTTGTACAATGAAAAGTCATTGAAGTCATATGAGAAAACCTTTAGGATACTGGCTTAGAGGAAGTATCAAGCGATTTAGAGTAGGTTAACACATGTCTGGTGTGTATGGCTAAAGGACGTCGATCGGCAGTGCAGGTGTGGATTAAGATCCTTGGCTGCGTGTGGTGACAAACGTCCCACATGTTCGATGCCATTCATTTGAAATGCTAATATTTTACAACATAAAAAAATAAAATTCTAGATTATCATTATGAATACATGCTGTTATGAATTAACAAGGTGAATTTAAAACCTTAATAATTTTTTTGTTTATTGTTTACATTTTTTTACTGCTTCAATATCTCTTTGCTTAGTTTAATTGATTGGTAGTTTTATTTAATTTTAAAATAAATCATTTTTATTGAACTAGATTATGATTTATTAAATTAAGGTTTGATTAGTTTTCTTACGTTCAAACATGTCCCTTTCCATGAACTATATCCTCAACTAATAATATTATGACACATCATTAAATTTAATTTAGACTAAACATAAACCAATTAAATGTAAGAGTTCATAATCACATATGGTTGAGACATAATTCATGAAAATTTAATTTACCATTAAAACATGTTTTTTTTATTATATATATTTTTTAAAAATTCGATAGTCCGATTAAGACTCATGAACTATCATTTTGATTGTTATGAGTTCAATAGAAATCATATAGTCAAAATTACAATTATTCCTTGTTATGTGATATGCAATGGTATGCTAGATGCAATGCGAGTTAAGTTAAATGGAAATTACAAAATGGGTGAATACAAGAAATAAAGTAAAATTAGAGATTATTTTTATGAAAGAATTGAATGAATTACAAATCTAAATGATTATGGTTTTATTTTTTTGTTTTTAAATGGGCTTTATGTTGAATATTTTGTTCATTTTTATTGCTTGGTCTAATTTTGTTGTTGTTTGGGCCATTGTTGTTATTTGTGCTAATTTTTATTGTTGTTATTTGGACTTTTATGTTTTTGTTTAAGGGAATGAAGATTATGTTTGGGAAGCTAAGATTATTTTTGTGAGAAATACTACATCCACAACACCTTTACGACAATTTCTCAACAATTTGTCAGTGGTGGGCCTTGTTTAAAAGTACTAGTAAGTAGTAATATCTTGTCACTTAAGATTTTCTGTGAAAATGTTGTAAATATAATATAAATATATTTTTGTTAAACTAAAATTGTTGAGATTCTCAAGTCAAGGTGTTCATTTTCAAATACAAATATCTTGTAACATTTATTGTATTGCATTTTATATTTCACTGATCACAACTTACTATTATTCCATCATATATGAAAAATTTATTAATGAAATTATTAATTCACTGTAGTTATATTAATTTCTAGAGAAAGGATCTTTCACCTAACTGACCTAAGGTTATACATTTTTTTTTGAGAAGACACCTAAGGCTGTACATGATTTGTAGGAATCGACCAAAGCTATGGTGGATGTCCACAAAAGAATTTATCATGAACTTATTCATTTTAATAATTCACTAACCTAACGATATATATTTGATTTATTTTTTTCTTTAGGTAATTCTCTATCTGATTGTGGTTCTTTTTCCCCAGTATTATGGTTGTTAGGGAGATTCAATGCAAATGGAGGTGGTAGTGCCGACAAAAAAGTGTACACAGGTTCGGCTATAAAGATTTGAGGCATGGACTGATGTATTAAAGATGCATGTACATGTCTACTAATTAAGGCATAGGTGTCCATTGCTTCGTTATATAGAACTTAATAAAAGCTATACTTCTTTAATTTTTTGATAAAAAGTTTGAATGGGTTAAATTTAGGAAAAAAATTTATATAGAAGATGTTTAGTTAGAAGGGGACTCCCTTTCAATATATATATGAGGTCTAGGAAATACGTTTGTACATAATGACTAGTCTTTTCCATCCTTTTCCTACTACAAAGGGTTTAAACCCTTCTGTTTTCGTTGTACTATACTAATATTTACGCTAAAACTAGTATGAGACCATATGACTAACAAGTTGAGATAGAACGCGTTATACTAACCATTGCCAACACAATCACAGGCCTCATCTTTTTTGGGTCTCGCAAAGAGAGAGAGAGAGAGAGAGGAGAGAGAGAGAGAGAGAGAGAGAGTCCAATTAAAAAAATTTAATTGTAAGGATTTCTCTTTTTATTTGTAAGGACCTAATATATTTTTAAGGGAATATACTAAAGTTTAAGGGCAAATTTTGACTACAAACTTAGTTGTAGTTTAAGGTTAACACTCTCACTAAATAAATTAACATGGCAACATATTTTGAAAATATAAGTTGAATTGCATGTTCTTTATGTTCTTAAAACACATCAAATTTCATATCAATAAGATTTTATTTACTATTCGATCCATAAACTTATCTTTTATGTATAATTTTAAATTACAAAAACTCGAAATTTAAACATGACATAACTATTGATCTTTGATTTTCTTGAAATTTTGTAAGCATGGAAGATATAAAAAGAAAATGTAATCTAATTGCGGATTTATCAAAATTCATTTCCAATTAAAAAAATAATTAAGTGGAATAGTAGTCTTAGTCTACAACTAAGTTTCCTATCAAACTTTATACAAAGTTTAATTATGTTAGGCCTAAAAAAAAATGTAGGGTGAAAAAAAAAATTTTCTTGTAAGGGCAAAAAAATCATAAAATTTAAAAAATTTATATATACTAATAATTATTTTTTTCCACGTCAGGGTGGTCACAGGACCACCCTACCTTTAATGTGGAGCTGTACCTGTCTAGGAATACGAAATAATTTACGTTAATGGGAATTGTAAGGTCACGTTTTGCAACCCAAAGCCTAAGGTGTGTGGGATCTTGGCCTAGTGAGCCCAGTACAATAAATTTGTAGAGAGTGGGTTAATGAACTAGGCCCTAATGAGTTTAACAACAACTAATATCGAGTTAGATGACAATCAAACACGAATAAGAGACACTGATATGAATGTAATTGCAGTTCGAGGAGGTATCTTTTTATAATTTAATAATAGTTGGGTACAAATACAATTTTGATTGTTATAGTGTTCTTTCTCTATTTTTCTGATCCCCTTCTCATGGAGGGTTTCTTACACTATATAGGTCTCTTTGGACCATCCTAGTCTTACACTTGTCGATCATTTGAGTCTTTACTTGAGTGTTTGTCCCATCAGACACCCTCTTTGGCTTTCTATGAGTTGTGATAGCCAAGGTAGCATTGTTCAGGGGTCTTCTCCATATAAATGCGGTCAGAAAAGCAGTTGCAGTGCATTCAACGTGGTGGTAGCAGCTTTCCCTTAGATATTTCTGAGTTCCTTTAGATATTTCTGAATTCCCTTCAACCTTGTATTTTTATGATGCACGTCTCTGTCATTGGAGCTTCTTGGAAGGTCACCATAATTATCAGGATACACACTAGAGTTGTTCCCAATTTATCTGAGGAGGCATCCCTCCTTGGACTACCTTCCACTCATTCCTCACTTATGAGACTCTAAGCTGGAGTCACCTATAACTATTTGTTCCTCCTCGAACCATTCATGTTCTCAGCTTGGGCCTAAGGCCCAATGTATGATTTGGGCCCTTAACCCTACAATAGCCCCTCAAAACTTTGGTTTTCTCCTCTCGCCCGAGAAGAAGACTGGGGTTTTGATTTTTTAAGAGTTAATTCCACTTGATCTTTTGGCTTACACATGTGGGAGTGTCGTTTTATGTGCCTCATAATTGTTACTAACATTTCGAAGCCTACGAAGCATCATTAATTGCTCTAGGCGGCGTTTTGTCCCCCACATCTAATAGTGACGCGCAAATCTAATGGTGGATATTCCTCTTAGAATTTTGAGCGGGATAACTCCCACTCAATTCCATCCCCTATATAAAGCTTTGAGGGAAATCTCTTTCCCCTCATTTCACAAGTCTTCAAGCTTTCAGAGATTTCAAACACTTAAACTCACAACACTCTCTAAACTTCCAAACCTCACCACCCCCTTTTCTTCGAGAGATCTTTGAAAATCTTTTCAAAGATTTCAAGGACCAACACAAGTACTTATTCTCGTAAGTTTCCATTTCTTTAAATTCTTCTTCTTCTCCTCAGCTAACCTCCTCGACCTTCTTTCTTCCCAAAAAATTTCTTTCATTTCCCCTTAGTTTGTTTAAATGGGTAGATTTAAGCACCTAGTAGACCCCCCTACCAAAATAAAGGCCTTTAAGGATAAATACCACATACCACAGGGGGTTGCCCTTCAATACTATTCCCCAGAACAAATAGTGACACACAGAGAAGAGAGGGAAGTCGTCATCCCTATGATAGCTTTCATAGAAGGGGGAATGATTCTCCCTATGAGTAGGATAACGCGGGATTACCTCATCAACCACAGGATATGCCCCCACCAATGTGCACCCAAGCTATTTAGGGTCTTAGGTAGTGTTGATGCTCTCAACGAGCATCTGCACTTAGGGCTCACCTGGCATGATGTGGTCCACATGTACGAGTGCTACTCCCTTAAAAACATAGGATATTACCTCAAGTCCCGATCTGACATTGTCAAACTAGTATCATGTCTTCCCAAATTTAACAAGGGTATGAAAGACGACTATCTAATAGCTTTGGGTGCATGGCATGATGGCCTTCACTACCCTGTCCGAGAGGGAGAGCCAGGTGGGATACCTTAGAGATAGGTTCCTTAGCAAGAGTTTTAGATTCTTTAACCCTGACCATGTCATTATTTTCCTTTCACCTTGCTTTCTTTTGATGATGGATTTTAACTTTCTAACCATGTTTTGCTTCTTGGCTACTATTGCAGATAAGAGGCACGTGGCACCTAGGCTCAGTCTGACCAACGTTAAGGCTCTTAACTACTTGCTAAGGTCTGAGATCTTTGTAAGTGAAGACGGGCAGTTGAGAGCAATCCACTTAATTTTGGACTTCGAGCCTATCTCGGAAATATACCAGGAAATAGGCCGCGCCATAAAAGCCGGTGACCAGCTGCTGGCTCGGATTGACGTGTCACACCTAAATTTCCTAGCCCAAGATGATCTTCCACGGGTTTTGCCTGAGGTAGCAACACCAAGAGAGGAGATCGCCTCTTCACGCTCAACACTTGATAAAGAGATAGACAACTTTCGTTTCAAAGAGGAGGAAACTCTAAGGGCCCAAGTAGTCCACCTCTCGAATGCTAAGGACAAGCCTGACAGGCAGTCTGGTGTTCATGCCCCAATTTTAGTGATTGCCCACCCAGAGAGATCCTTTGAGGAAGAAGAAGACAAGATGGCATTGAACAAGAGGAATAAGAGCCTAAAAGACCTTATGGCTACAAGGAATAAGGGGTCAACTTCGCAAGAGGTTCCCAAGTCTCAAGTTCCTCCTGCTTTTCCCCCTCTTCCGCCTCCACTTCCTACTGATCTCGAACTACATGCCAACCCGAATCTGAAGAAGAAAAGGCCTGTGTAGGAGCTCGAGGAAGGAGAGGTGCTCGCTCAGAAGGGCACCAAACAACATAAAATGACCAAGGATCCCAAGGACAAGAGATCCACTTCTATGGACAGCCAAGAAGAACAGACCCTGGCCGAGGTGTGTCTTCAACAACGTACTTGGTCTCCTCGGCTGGAAGTGGAGAGGGTTCCTATCCCTTGGAACGCTACCGTCCAGGAATGCCAAAGAGGTCATTCCCAATACGCAGCTGAAGCCCTGAAGCAGCCACTCCTTTTACCCAAGGACATGGACTCTGTTAGGAAGCTGAAGCAACAAGACCTCTTTATGTCCCTAAAAAGGGACCTCGCCCTGGTAAGCCCTCAGCCATACATTTTATTTGTTGTATTACTAATAAGTTTTTTTTTTTTTTTTTTTTTTGTTCATATGGGGTTGTTATGTTGTTCTTGTGCAGATTACCCAGGAGGTCTATGTGGCCGAGGAATAGGTCAAGGATGCCTGCAATGAGGTGAAGAACGAGGTCCACCTCCGTGTCGAGACTGAAAAGGCCTTGGGGGCCGTGAAGGAGGAGAATAAGGGGCTACTCTCCAAATTAGTTGCAGAGGAGAGAGAAAGGAAATTTGCTCAGGTAGGGTTAAAGAATGCCGAGGCCCAAGCTAAGGATCAGCGCAAGTTGCTTTATCAAACAGAGATAGAGCTGGCCACTTCAAAACAACTTGTGCTGGATCTAAGGGTAGTGTTGCAACAAGCTAAGAAGACAGCTTAACTGGCTAAGGAGGCAGCAGAGGCTGAGAAGTAGGCGTCCTACCTTTTCGACGTGGAAGAAACGCAAATCAGGCTCACCGAGGAGCTATCCAAGGTGTGCAGGGATTATTGCGACGTGACATGGGCAGAAGCCCTCAACGTCGCAAAAGTCCTTGCAGACTCGGAGTGGAGGCAACTGGGAAGGACATATTACCATCCTGATATCCGTGCGGTCTCGGATGCCCTCCCTTCTTCCTCTGCCACAGTTCCAGAGTCTTCAGAGCAGCCTCCCACTACTCAGGCTGCTCTCACCCTCCCTGAGGCTGCGAAAGAACCTAGTTGAGCTAGTGATCAAAGCCAAGGGGTTGAGGGGGCAAAGGACAAAGGAAAGGGTGAGGAGACTAAGCCCCCTGCCGAAGCTAAGGACGCTGCTAAGGCCAAAACACAAGAGACTGAGGCCAAAAATAAAGAGATTGATCCCAAGGCCAAGGATGTCCCTCCCTTCGAGCCGAGCCAAAAGGAAGACCCCCCATGGCCAAGAAGTAGCTCTTAGGATTCATCCCGTAGTTTCCTTTGTTATTCTGTTTGTTGTTTTTGTTTCTATAATAACAATCTACCTTTGTATATAATGTACTTTTTATTTTACTTAATGAAAATAGTGCCCCCCTTTTTTTTTCTTTTTTTCTCGCACTTTTACTTTATGTGCCTGGAACCTTATTACCATGGATAGCCTTGAATAGTTGCCACTGTGTCTTTAATAACAACTAACTATAATACATTGCTAATACTTCAAGCAATTTAATCAAGTACCAGCAATAAAGCGGTTTACCATATATCTGCATTGAGAATGGAACCCTTCGTAATGAAAGTTGAGCATAATGGAGATACATAATATATTTTGTAAAACATAAAAGGGACAAACAACTATCATCCTGCTTACCACTCAGGTAAATAGCTAAGTATTTTAGCTTACTCAAAGCCACCAATCCGAGCAGTTGGTCATAATCTTAGATCTGTCTTGATACTTATTGAGAAACAAATAGATATCATAGAATAGTAATTTCCCAAAAGTATGTGGTCCGAGGATCCATACGTGACTAAGGTTATCTTTAATACTTACAAAGATGTCATTGAGTGTTAATTTTACCAAAGTATGTGGTTCGAGGGACTTGACATAACTTAGGTTCTGTTTAATCACTTACAAAGATGTTATAAGAGTGTTAATTTCCCTAAAGCATCTAGTCCGGGGACTCAGGCATGACTAAAGTTCTGTTTAAACACTTGTAGAGATGTCATAGAGTGTTAATTTCCCTAAAGCATCTAGTCCGAGAATTCAGGCGTGACTAAGGTTTTGTTTAAACACTTGTAAAGATGTCATAGAGTGTTAATCCCAAAGCATCTAATCTGAGGACTCAAGCATGACTAAGGTTCTGTTTAATCATTTACGAAGATGTCATAAGAGTGTTAATTTCCCCAAAGCATCTGGTCCGAGGACTCAGGCATGACTAAGGTTTCATTTAAACATTTGTAGAGATGTCATAAAGTGTTAATTTCCCCAAAGCATCTGGTCTGAGGACTCAAGCATGACTAAGGTTTTGTTTAATCACTTGTAGAGATATCATAGAGTGTTAATTTCCCCAAAGCATCTGGTCCAAGGACTCAGGCATGACTAAAGTTCTGTTTAAACACTTGTAGAGATGTCATAAAATGTTAATTTCCCTAAAGCATCTGGTCCAAGAATTCAAGCGTGACTAAGGTTTTGTTTAAACACTTGTAAAGATGTCATAGAGTGTTAATTTCCCCAAAACATCTGGTTCGAGGACTTAGGCATGACTAAGGTTTTGTTTAATCACTTACGAAGATGTCATAAGAGTGTTAATTTCCCTAAAGCATCTAGTCCGAGGACTCAGGCATGACTAAGGTTCTGTTTAAACACTTGTAGAGATGTCAACACGTATTAATTTGGCCAAAGCATGTGGTTTGAGGAGCCAGACATGACTAAGTTTTTGTTTAATACTTGGAAAGAATGAATGGATGTCATTAAGTGTTAATTTTACCAAAGTATGTGGTTCGAGGAGCCTGACATGACTTAAATTTTGTTTAACACATATAAAGAACAAGTAATGGGAAGTACAATGCCTTTATACAACAAATGAATATATTGACAAAGGAAACTTTCATTAATAATAATACATTTTCAGGTTGTTTACATTCCAAGGGCGTGGTATTACATGCTCATCTAAGTCCTCCAAAAAATATGCTCTTATGCCAGCCACCGAGGTGATACGATATGGTCCTTCCTAATTAGGCCCTAACTTTCCCCATGCCGAGTTCTTTGTCGTACCTAGAACTTTTCTCAATACCAAGTCATTAGGTACTAATGGCCTCAGCTTTACATTGGCATCGTAACCTTGCTTGAGTTTGTGTTGGTAATATGCCAATTGGACCATTGCACTTTCTCTTTTTTCTTCAATAAGGTCTAAGCTCTTTTCAAGCAACCCATTGTTATTGCTCAGATTAAAAGAACTTGTCCTCAACGTTGGGAATCTAGTCTCTAAAGGAATAACAGCTTCGACTTCATAAGTCATTGAAAAGGGGGTTTCTCCTGTTGACCTACGAGGTGTAGTTCTGTACGTCCAGAGGACATGTGGCAGCTCTTCTACCCATTTTCCCTTCGCATCATCCAGCCTCTTCTTCAGCCCATAGATGGTGCCGATTGTAAGATCACGTTTCGTAGCCCAAGCCCAAGGTGTGTGGGATTTTGGCCCAGTTAGCCCAGTACAATAAATTTGTAGAGAGTGAGTTAAAGAACTAGGCCACAATGAGTTGAACAACGGCTAATATCGAGTTAGATGACAATCAAACATGAATAAGAGATACTGATATGAATGTACTTGCAGTTCGAGAAGGTATCTTTTTTATAATTTAATAACAGTTGGGTACAAATACAATTTTGATTGCTACAGTGTTCTTTCTCTATTTTTTCGATCCCCTGCTCATGGAGGGTTTCTTACATTATATAGCTCCCTTTGGACCATCTTAGTCCTACACTTGTCGATCATTTGAGTCCTTACTTGAATGCCTATCCCATCAGACACCCTATTTGGCTTTCTGTGAGTTGTGATAGCCAATGCAGCACTGTTCAGGGGTCTTTTTCACATAAATGCGGCCAGAAAAGCCTCTGCAATGCATTCAATGTGGTGGTAGCAGCTTTCCCTTAGATATTTCTGAGTTCCCTTAGATATTTCTGAATTCCCTTCAACCTTGTACGTTTATGATGCACGTCTCTGTCACTGAAGCTTCTCGGAAGGTCACCTTAATTATCAGGATACACACTGGAGCTGTTCCCAGTTTATCCGACGAGGCATCCCTCCTCGGACTACCTTCCACTCATTCCTCACTTATGAGACTCTAAGCTGGAATCACCTATAACTATTTGTTCCTCCTCGGACCATTTATGCTCTCACCCTGGACCTAAAGCCCAATGTATGATTTGGGCCCTTAACCCTACAAGAATTTATTCTTAGAATTTTATTTGTGAGTTCATGATAAGGTTGTGACTCAAGTTCAAGAATATGCAAGGACACCAAGATTGGCTTCCTATCCTAGTTCGAAGGCATTATACATGCACTTATTGATGCACCAATAACCCTAGTTGATAGTAAAAGCCTTAAAAAGTGGAATTAATTTTTTTTTTTCATCTATTCTCCCCCAATTAATGTGAGTCTCCTAGGGTCAATTCATTTTGAGTGTTGGGTAACCCGTATCAAAACCTTATTCATGTAATTAAATTGTAAATTTTAGTGTCTAAATGCGTGTATTGAAGATCTGCATTAAAATATTGAATACACAAGAAATTATCTCAAAATTTGTCCCTTGAAAACCTTTTAATATTACTAAGGGCCTGCTATTTGTCTTTGCAAGTGATATACATTTTTTATTGTTATTTTTGGAGTTTTTTTGCATTCTTTCTTCATTGGCCCTAGATATCGAACTAGTGACAAAATTTTGGTTCTATTGAGTTTAATAAATACAAAGTCGTACTAAAGCCAATGATAATACAAAATGGAAATAAAATTAATGCCATATGTACGATGGATAAATATGAACATTAAATAAATAAACTACACAAACAATTTTAGTGGACTTCTTCACAAAAAGAAAAGAAAAAAAAAAATCAGTGGACTGATATCGCATTTGAAGCCGTTTGAATTAACTAAATGCTTGTATTTTTTTTTTTTTTCTAAAATATCTAACAATACATGCTTGTGAATATGAACAATGGCAAGAGGTCAACAAATTTAATTGATATAGTGATTTGACCTAATTCCCTAAAGAGGAGATACTATTAATAACAATCTCTCACAAATCATTATTTGGATATTATTAAAAAATGTTTTACCCTTGATTTCTTCTAATCTAAATTAGCCAACTTGATTAATTAAATCAATTATGCAATGGATTCTAATTTAGTGAACAGTGGGCACAACCATAGCATGATTTAATAATGTAGCAAAAAATAAATTTGATACATTGATATGGTGGTTACGAAAGGAAACAGTGATCGGAAAAACCCTTTGTGGGTTTGTCGAATACCACCCAATGGAAGAATTTAAAATAGTAGAGTGGAAGTACAACAATAAAAATATAACCTGATCCTAGAAATTCTATCTATAGTAGGATGTACTCGTGTGACCACACACACTCCAACATGATTGAACTCTTCTACCTTGTGAATCTTTACAATGCACAAAGACCCAGTCCGTGTCAAACACAACAATACAACTTGATTGAAGAAGGTTTATGCTGCAACTTCAGTTTGAAAACCTCAAGATCTTTCAATACGATCTTGGAGACGATTCTCAGAACAAAACCCTTAGTGCACACAGTTGCAACAATATCTCTCTCTCTCTCTCTCTCTCTCTCTCTCTCTCTCTCTCTCTATGTTTTCCCTATCATTATGATGACCTAAGATCAATGAACTTCTCTACTTTCTGGAACCCTATGGCACAAATCCCAAGGCCAATTTTATCATGGGGCTAAATCTGAGAACTCAATTTTGTTGCGGTTCGACCAATCGACTGGTGTTGAGGAATGAATCAATCTATAATGAGCCTTAGTCAATTGAGTTGCAGTTATGGCAGCTAGCAGACACGATTGTTTCTTAAAAAATTCTTGAGAATTTTCTTGTGTCTTGAAATGTGATCTCTATAAGTGATTTTCTTGAAATGTGATCTTCAATCACTTAACAAGACACTAAATACTTACAACTTAAGTTACATTTGCACATATTTTGAGAATAGTTTGCCAACATTCATGGACACATAACATTAACAATTTTCCCTTTGACAATCCATAAAATACCTAAAACATAAGGAAAACCTGACAGATTAATTATATAATATCTTGTAATCTATATTTCTTCTAACCACACTTTATTAGCCTAGACTTTTGTCCATTTGGCAATTTTATGTCTTGATTTTTAATTAATCAACATCCGTTACTTTTAAGAATGAGATCTTACCAACAAAGGAGTTGTCAATTTATTAACACTACATATTCACTAAAAATTATACAATTACAAGGAAATAACAGCAATGTACTAGATTCTCCAAAAAGAAAAATACAAACACAAATACAAATGTACTAACAATTTTAGAAGGAAGTTAAATATGGACTAATGAACTAAGTTATTGTGTCTAAAGAAGTATTAATAACCTTCTATATTGTGTTATTATGTAGGTTTTCTACTATTTTAAAAACCGGATCGAACTGAATGGTTGAGTGAAAAATTAGACCCAAAATTGGTCTGATCGAAATTGGGAATCGGTTTCTTTTTCGGTTTTTTTACTGTTCCAATGATTAAACCATGAGGTTTTCAACATATATTTCTAAATTTCTTTGGTGTACTCTAAAATTTTCCAAATCAAGATTTATTTTCACCTATTTAGATTCGCTCCCAATACATGTATTTGCAAGTACTGTGTAAGTATAGCTTAGGGCCAATTCCACGATTGACTAACAAAAAGTCTCCAAATATTAGTTGAACAAGTTCAAGATTAAGTGTAAATGGAAGGCTCAAAGCAATTTGTGACGATATTTCTCTATTGATCTTAACTTTGGCATTTGTAGCTTTTGTTGGAAGTACAAAAGGGCGACCAATATGTTGCTATCGTGATCCCTCTGTTGTAGGAGCACAAGAGCCTTATGTTAAAATCCATTAATTGTAGTCCTCCACGACGCAAATAGGTTTCATTATAGCCTTGACATTTGCAAAAGCATATAAAATGGATGAATAAATTATTTTAATGTATTGATAATAAGTACCGGAGGTCATTCAAATTTCAACGTTTTGGTTGGTTTGCTACATCTCTCTCTCTCTCTCTCCTATTTTCTAGTAACTAGAATCATGTTTTGCAAATAGCCTCTTGGATCATTGACAGTGTAAGCTCAAATAAATACCGGAGGTCATTTGAGTCCTCTCTCTCCCCTTTTTTGGTAAGCTCAAATAAATAAATAAATAATTAAAAAAATGATAATAAATAAAAGCGTTATAGACTTATAGTCATGTTTTATTTTTGGCATTTGTCGATATCCGATTCCTCATATGAGTTCTAGGAAATACGTTTGCACATAATGACTAGTCTTCTACAAAGAAAAGGATCCATTCCTCTCTATGTTTCACTGCAAATAGATCCTTTTCCTACTACAAAGGGTTTATACCTTTTGTTTTCGTTGAACTACACTAATATTTAATTTAAAACTAGGATGAGATCGACCATATGACTACCAAGTTGAAATAAAAAGCGGTTTCCTAACCATTGCCAAAACAATCAGAGAGTTCATCTTTTTTGGGTCTTTGGGAGAGAGAGAGAGAGATATTATCTAGTGCAAATTCATGATTATCAAGGGCCTAGCATGAGAGATACAGGGAGCGAAGGGAAGCCAAGAAAGACTTAGCCAATGGCCGAGCAAAAGCATATTGCTTGCACAGAAAATTTCGGTAAGTCATCCCTGGCTCAACTCCACACTTTATCTCTTCATGCAAGACACATAGACAAATTTCACTGATCTTCTATATATATACCAGTTTCATGTCTTTCTTTATTTTAAATCCTTCGGCGTAATTGACATATATATAGGCAGAGATATATCCTTAGAGTTGCACATTGTATTATTGATTGGTTGGAATAGAATTTGGAAGATGACTGTGTGATGGGAATAAATGGGAATGTTGGGATATGATGCGTCAACGGGAATTTGTTCTTAGGATAAATAGTCATGATAGGATTTTGATATAAACTTACAGGTCTTAATGCAAGGACGGACTCGAGATTTCAAGTTGGGGGGGGCAGGAGATTAGAAAAAAAAAAAAAAAAACTTCAAATATGCATCCATATATTATTAACAAACTATCAACCAATACAAATATACAAAATAATTGTTTCTTAACATGTAATCATCTATCAACAAAAACAAAAGACACAAAATACTTTTGTTTCTTAATATATTATCTATGAAAATGGAACTTGACACTGAATTTATTATGCACTACTTACAAGCTCTTTTCCTAACCTTACCATTTTTATTCCTTAAAATTTGAATCAATGTTCCTCTTTACTTGTATCTATTATTGCCCATTTTAGGGTGTTTCAAGATTCTTAATATATATATATATATAAAATAATTGTTACTTTTATATAAAATAATGAATTTAATTTAATTTTTTTTAGAAATCTTAAATAAGGTGGGATTTAAAAAAAAATTTATTTATAATCTTATTCACATTTTACGTAAGATTTTTAACTTACTATTTACTTATGGTAATCTTGTAAATAAAGAAGAATATAGGATTATTTTTTAAGTAGGAAGTTTCCTAGAAGTTTCCTTAATCTCTCCACTGCTCAACACATGTATTACTTTTACCATCAGATCTCTTTTCTCTATTTTCGCAACCAAATTTCTTCCTCACAGTCTCTCACCAAGGAAGCAATGCCAGGATCTCAAATTAATTCTTTACTCAAATATTCTTTCATACTTTTAGTCTTCATCATTTGACCGTGAATCCTTTTTTTTTTTTATTTTTAGATGAACCAAAAAAAAATGGGTAGGGGGTGACTAACTTGACAATCTTACCTGGCCGTGACCATAGTAGTATCCTACCTGCTGGGTCCGAGCCTTGCTGGGGTGCAGGGGACGCGGTGAGCCATAGCTTCCCAACCTCACGAGGGACACTAATTTGATCGTGAATATGAGCACTCTTCTCTTCTCCTTCTCAGCATCTTCTTCTTCACCTCTGTGCTACAGTAAGACAAAGATCAAAGAATACCATAAGTAAATAGTAAGTTTGCCCTAGTTTCAACTCGTTCAAGAAGGCCAAATCTCAATATGGGCGAAAAATGAAGAAATTGACTGAAACAGACGAAACGAGTTGGAATGGGTCTCGCGTGGTGGTGCGAACTGTGAAGGCTGGAGCAACAAAGTTGAGCTAGGCTGATCGAGCAATTGGCAGGAAGAAGGGTCTCCCGTGGTGGCGCGGGCGTGAGTGCCTCTTGGTCTATCTCGCAAGAATTAATTTTGTTTCTCTGTCTCGACTATTCTCTATTTTTATTTTTATTTTTCTTTTTTCATTCGTTTTCTTTTTTCTTAATAAAATTTGGATTTGATTTTTTTTTTTTTTTAAGATTTACATGGGCTGAGTTAATGGTTCATGATTTTGGAGGGGGCAAGGTAAGGGGGTGCCCAAGTATGTATATATATTTTTACTGAAAATTTACCTACTAATTTTTTTTTTTTTGGGCCACGGGGGCTAGGCCCCCTTGGGCCCCCACCTGAGTGAGTCCGTCCCTGTCTCAATGGCTAATATGTTGGTTTTCTGACCTAATTCTTTTGCACTCACTGCATAATTTCTAGAATTTATGTGCCTTTAGATAAGAGGGTCCCAAAATAATTGACTATGAGGAAAAAAATTCCCCTATATGTTCTTTACATATTTAACCTCCTCGAATTCGACTCTAACGTACCTTATGATATTGTGTTACTCTGGCATGGTTTAATAGAATATTGTTGTTGATTTAATTAGTGCAAATGGCGTGCTTGTTTCTCACGTTGGATTCTAGAGTCCACAAAAACAACATTTCTTGGAAACTTTAGGAGAAATAACAAAAACAAGCATTGGCTCAAATTCACTCACTGTCTTCTCATGCATGACTCTTAGATAAGCAGCAATGAATAATGAATATTGGATATTTGTATTATGCAATGCAGTTGAGGTATTTCATTATAGGCAAACTCGAAGAATTTCACAAAAGCTTCTAGCCTTCCCCGAACACAGCGTTAGAGCTCGTAAAGCAGGGCGTTACACTTCTCCTCCTCGATGTTCCTCAATACACTCTCGTCGGCATCGATACTCAGGTACTATATTCTTCTTCTTCTTCTTCTACTTCTTTCTTCTGTTTGGTTTTACTTATATTTATTCATCAATCAATCAATGTGGCAGATGTTTTCTGTTGGGCCTGATTTTAAGGGCATCAAGATGATTCCTCCTGCTTCTCATTTTCTTTATTATAGTTCTTCCACCAGGTCACTTTAATTGTCAGAAATCTTTATGTTCTTGTAATTTATTAGTTATTGTATTTTCATGCGATTTATGTTTGTAGAGCAATTTTCTAATACTTGTTGCATATACGCAGAGATGGAAAGGATTTCTCACTAATTATTGGTTTCTTTATCCACGCTGCTCCTTCTGAGGTTTCAAATGCATTTACTTTATTTCCGCCTTTTCTACTTCAGTTTATAGTCTGTTCAATTTATAACAGTTGCCATCTATTGCTGTCTTAATGTCAATGCCATATAGGAAACAGAAACTTGATTAATCTAGCTGTGGAACTGTGCTTCTGGTCTTGTCTTGTCGATTTGTGGTGCATCGGACAAGTTGGAACATGATCCACAGATATAAATAGAGGGCTAAGTAGCATTGATACCAACATGAGAGACAGATGCAATACAATACGGATATAATAATATGTGAGTTAATTGACTAATCAAATAATGTATATTTCTGCATACGTATTTCATTATTTTTTTCATTACTTAAAACTGATATACAACCAATAATGGATATGGAAGAACAAAGATCTCGGGCTAGCATTTATGTTTAGAATAATATCCACAACATAGATAAGAATGCTTCTGTGGAATCACTGTTGGAGAGGCAGGTGGAGGGGCAGAGTAGGAATTGGCGTGTGGAATTTATAATAAATTTTAACAATTGGGAGATTGATGAGGTGGCTTCATTTTTCCATTTGTTAGACTCTCATACTACCCTTGGGGAGGGGAATGATAGGATGATGTGGAAGTTAAAAAGTAATGGGGAGTTCATTTTGTGATCTTTTTATGAGAAATTGTGAGGGCTCAGCCCCTATTCCTTTTTTCTTGGAAGGCCATATGGAGGACCAAAGCACCTCGGAACAAAATTCTCCGCGAGAATCTCATCAAGGTAGGCTTTTCAATGGTGAGTAGGTGTTGTATGTGCCACCGTAGCGGGAGACTATGAATCACCTCTTGATTTGTTGTAGCATAGATTTTGAGTTATGGAGTTTTATCTTTAGGATGTTTGGGGTTAAGTGGGTTTTACTGAAAAAGGTTTTCGATTTATTGTGTGGGTGGCGATGTCGTGGACCAAATTTGAAGATTTGGAATCTTATTCCTTTATGTTTGACATGGACTACATGGAGAGAACAAAATCGGCATATTTTTGAAAATGTGGAGTGCACATCTTCTCAAATAAAAGCATCCTTCATTAGTTTTCTTTGTGAGTGGTATTTTGTATTGGGTCTTACTGATAGTAACTCTATTCACTCCTTCATAGAATCTACTCATATGTAGATATTATCCCGTTGCTATACTTTAGGCCTCTTCTTGTTTATTTTCATGACGTATTCTCTTTTCCACAACATACGCTATTCATTCATATCCCTGAAGCAACATCATTAGATGTGTTATTCGTTACTTCAAAATATTTTTTAAAAATAAAGCAGTTATATCCTCTTTGTCTAATATTTGAATCCCAAAGTATTTTAAAGAGTATTTATAAACCCGGTTCTTATTAAGAAAATTTCATTATAGCCCCAAACATGTCATGGCTGTGTCCTTGTTGTATCACGGAAGTATCCTCGATGATCTGAATGTATAGGACTTGTATATGGTCATGTTGGAGCTGTTTCTGGGTGCAAAACATACCCTAATTGTACATTTAAACCATTTGATGCATCCATGCTCCTAGATAGAGGATCTAGGTCTTTTCCAATTTCATTAATAACCATTTTCTCTATGTTTGAAATGAGGCTTTGATGGAATGTGCGTTTGAATTGTAAAAATAAGAGGCCAACATGATTTTTTATACAAATAATTAGGTAAATCAGCCCATGTTATTAAATGTTCAAGAAAGATGAAGAGAGAGAAAAACTTCTTTTTGACACAGTTTGTATAAAATTGTGGCTGAGAGAATAAAATAGAAACAAGTAATTGACATCTTTATGTTATCATTTTCAACATAGTTTCCTACTGGCATCCTGCCATTCTGTAACAATGAGGTTATTGTGTGCTTGCCTTTTTAAGCATGAAAGCTTAGATAAAGCGAGCTTTTTTAAAAATGTGATACACCCTTGTAACTGGAGAATAATTGATTAGATTTAACCAAAGGCCACTTCATTTTGCCAATAATTGATTAGATTTAACAATAAGCTATTTTCAAAAGAGCTGGAAAATTGGCACCAAGAATGATGTTCCTCATGTAAATGGCTGCAACAGGTAATTGTTTGTAGGTGGGATCAACAGCAGGAAAGATTGGTCAAAGTATCCGAAGAAGAGGTTAGTAACCATTTTAGTTGCACATACCATTTATTTATTTATTTTCGTACCTGATGCATATAGCTACTAATATGGGAACTGAGTCAGACTGATGTATTTTGCAACCCGTGTGGATTTGAGTTGTGGCCTTAATTCTTGACATTAGTTAGGGAACTTGTGCCCTTTTAGGATTTGGTAAAACAGAACTTGCTAACTTGCTGCATTTTGGAAGCGCTACCAAGCAAGAAAAATCAATCAAGCATCCATTTTAGGAAAACGTGATTCTTTTCCCCTCTTTGCAATCAAATACTTATAAAGCTTTGCAATCTTGTAAGGAAATCAAAAGATGGTTTTATTTAAAAACATTTGAGCATTTGACCAAGTATGTCAGATGAATTATAAAGTTGACTTAAGATTTAGTTGTCAACTAATTTTCCAATAGGGGTTCAGACAGGATGGTTACATCTGAAAACCGGACTAACTTGATGTCAATTGATTGCTTAATGCAATTGCACTATTGGTTTTCTTCTTGTCTTATTTCCTTAAATTGGGTTAATATCTGTTTTCTAAATCAGAGTTAACTTGAGAAATGACTGCCCAAAAACATATTATAGCTAGTGTACAGTTAACAACGCGAGTTACATTTGGTGGCGTTTCTGACATTTCTGTTTCATGTCATTTTATTGGAATGTATTAGGTTACATGTCTTAATATGAATTCTAATATTTTTCTGACCTACTCTAACCATACAAAAGTTGTGGAGTGCCAAGGGCCTTGTAACTCAACTAGTACTTCTTGGTGATTCCAACAGAGACATTAAGAGTTCAAATTCCCCCTTTCTCATTGTAACTATCAAAAATACAAAAATTGTGTAGTACAGTGAGAATTCCAACTTGACATAATACTTTCACATGGTTATGTTCCCCTAATTAGTGGATCCTATTGTTCAAATTTATACAAGTGGATGTTCAGCCCTCATAATATATTCTGCTAGGAGATCACTTACAAGATTTATAGCTATTATGCCACTCAGTTTCACCAAGCTGTCTACTTTGAAGCTTGAAACTTTGCTTTTGTGAAGAATGCTGCTGAGTCTCTAAGGTCTAAATTTAAAAATCTTATTGATCTGTAACTGTGTTTGTTTTTTCTCTCTCTCACTTTTCCTATTTTAAGGAAGAGAGATATTGTCAAGCAATTAAAAGTTTGGAGTTTGACAGACAACTTGGTCCTTGCAATCTAAGCCAGTATGGAGATTGGAAGCATTTATCAAATTACATTACAAAGGGCATTATTGAACGGATTGGTAAGTTCCATCAAACTACACTTGAGGTTCTTAATACTGCAATCTATTATGAGTTTCTTTACAACTGTCGCTTGTGTTTGATTTATTATCTATTTTCCATCTCCATATATGTTTCTTTTTCAATCAATTTTAGTTTTTTTCTCTTTTCATGCTGTGTGATATTTAGATGCTTCTTGCTCACTGATTTTCTATCCTAGTTATGTTTCTTATGAAAAATAGATTAAACAGATTTGAGACTAGACTTTGAAGTTGGAAAATGGTAGACTTTGAGATGGACTGGCACTAGGCAAATGGTGGAAATTAAGCTCATAATTATCTAACTAAAGCTTGGAAACCATGTAATAGTAGAAAGTTTCAACGATTCAAAGCAGTGTCATGCTATGGGATACATGTTATATGTCTATAGATGTGTGCAATTTTCTCATCGATTTCATTTTGTGTGGAGGAATTATCATCTAAGAAGAGAGAATTAACCATTTCTTAGCAGGAGTTCTGTTTTCCAATATGGTTTATTGTAGATGCCCTAGAGAGTGAGAGATAAAGGTATTCTGTCCTTGTGTTCAAGAACAGGGTGGAGGATGAGATTGGTTCAAGACTAACTAGGTGTGTGTGCAACAATGAAGAAATATGAGGTTTTGGTCATTTTTGGTGAGTGGATATCTTGGTGGTTTCACAATTGAGAGGCACATGTAGTAGTTAAAGTTGAATGGAAAATTTTGGTCTGTTGCCAGGAAAAAATATACTAGGGCCATGGTCCCCAAGCTCCTCAAAGATTACATTTAAGTAGTACAATTTGGTACTATTCTAATTTTGCCCTTTAAAAATAATATCCTGGCCTACCAAGCTTTATGCAATTTATTTGTACCATCATATGTTTAAACAGTTCTACTCCTTTTGTAGGCCCCCTTGAAAGGTTTCCATAGTCCATCCCTCTGAGTGTATCAAAGGTACAAATGTGTCTAGAATTTGTCATTTAACCATTATTCTAGTATACATCAACTTTCAACTTTGTCCAACGTAACTCTTACATGATATGAACTTTGACACTGAACACTCAAAATATACATGGATTCTTTATTTTCTACGCCTTATGAGGGACTAAAAATGGGCGATGGGCTTTCTATAATGATCCTTTTACAGCCTAGGATTTGGTGGTGTGGGAAAAAATTTATTGTGTGTTGGTGTTACATGTGTTTGAGGGATGGAGAAGTATTCTTGAACTGCCCACTTAAAAAGTCATTTGATCCTTTGATTTTTCCTTATTTCGTATTTATTGGTTTTTGCCTAAATTTTGGGGTAGAACTTACTGTGGCTTGTTGGGAATGTAGGCTTGCGGGGGAAGGTTTATTATGGCTCGGACACCAGTTTCTTCTTGTTTGTTATATAACATTTGCAAGACGTGTAAAGAAAGGGCATTTGATTGGGTGGAGTGTTGCTTTAGTAAGATAAATGGCTTGTGCCACTTAGAAACTTCAATAGTGTTATCTCTTGTTTATACTGCACCTAATGTCTACCATTATATCATTGTTTTGATTGGTTTAGATCGTGAATTTTATTTTATTTTTTATACCAGTTATCTTCAGTTATCTTGATTCTTTATTTACTTTGAATCTTTGGTTTAAATTTTGGGACTATGACTTGGTTTTTGTTTGAATTTATGGTTTGTGTCTTTTGATTGTCAATTCTGCATAAACTTTTAAATTTAAATGATTCATTCAACATGCAGAACCCATTGGAGGAGAGATCACTGTTGCATGTGAATCAGGGATGGTTACAAACACTCCTAAAACTGCAATGGAGAAAGCAGTAGATGAGCAGATGAAGTCTAGTAAGTTCTTAACATCAGTGGACAATTCTCAAAGCAGAAGATGTTACTATACATCAATTCCCCGTGTTATCAAACAAAAAGGAATACATGGGCAAGAACTTACTTCCTTGAATATTGACAAGGTAAGAGATCTTAGAGACTTAGACATGACCTCAACAGATTTTTCTACCATTTAGCATTTGCTGATTTAGGTTTTAAATTCGACTCATCTGTTCAGACACAATTGTTAGAAAGCTTGCTGATAAAGGATTATGGAGGTTCTGAAGATGTACTTCTTGGAGAGCTGCAATTTGCATTTATTGCATTTTTGGTATGTGTAGACCTTTATAAAACTTTCTTTATGTTGAAATTGCCGTTAGGTTTTATGACATCTGAAAATTCGGCAGATGGGACAATCACTTGAAGGATTTCTACAGAGGAAAGCTTTGGTTAACCTTCTATTTGGATGTATTGAGGCTGTAAGTATTCATTTGGCTAATAGTTTTCCATTGATTTGTTGAACAATTTTGTGAGATTGAATTTGTTCTGATTGTCCTAATGTTGTGAGTAAACTTGAAAGGTGTAGGCATATTGGGTCCTTTTGTGCCACATGTCATCATATGCTTTCATAGCTTTGGTTTAAAGAAAGATGCAAAAGATGATGTGATGATTCTCTTCAGTGCCAAAAACTTGACTTAATCTTTTGGTATAATTGAAAACATCACCCTGAAATACACACAATTGTCATTGTTTTCATTGATCTCAGAGCTTCATTTTCAAAAACATGTGTGGAATATTAATTGATTTAAAAATACCTCAAATCCATGTAGTTTCTTGTTACTTTGTGTAGGAATTCTAAGTCACTTTATGCTCTAGGGCCGAAGTGGTGGTTTTGATGGTGCAAATTGCCAAATTTCCTCAACGTTTGTCATTTAGTTGAACAAATGTGGTTAGAACGCAAACCTTTTCTTTTAAATGATCTATCATACAATTGACTTTTCTTAGAAGTTTCAGAACATCATTTTCTTTTGGTATTTGGACTTTAGGTCATTTCAGTGCTTTTATATCATGGGACATCAATCTGTTTGTAGATTTTACGATGCAGGAGCACAACCAGAGATTAATTCAATATTTACTTTTGGATTTTCATTGTATTACTTCATATTCTAAGTTTTCATTTATTTAGTTTGAGTTATGATAGAGATTAAATTTCATCTTCTTAGGTAGGGATCAGTTTAGCATTTGGCTTAGTATTTGAGTTCGGTTTGGATTCATTTCATGGATGTTTGTCTTTATCTCCTTATTTTTCTGGAAGCTCTATAAAAGCTCTAGATGATTTATTTTGTAGGCAGACTATTGAGACTTGATTAATGATATTTATTCATGCAAATTGCATCCTTGTTTGGTCTATGATTCCAAACAACCCTTAGGTGGTGAAGTCTAGGCTGTCTTTCATAATTTTGCTATTTGATATTGCAAACAGCATTATAGTAATTGCAGCATTGGTCATTGAATAGTGATACCATCATTGTTAGAATTAGAATGGCATAATCTTTGTTGGAGGTAACTCAAAACATATTCGTTGATGCTATGTTGGGGAAATTTTTAATATCTATTTATTGTAGAAAATTTTACTTTGTTTCTGAAATAATTCATGGGTGATATCATGGTTGTGTGTAGCTATATACTTAACATATTATTATGATATTGCTTTGAGTCCTATGTGGTTTATATTTAATAATTTTATTTTAATTTTTTAAATATTGGGAGGATTTTATTTTTGTTAAAATGCGTGTCTGAAAGTTTATATTTTTTGCAGCCTTTTCGTACAAGGACTCAACTATTCACAAAGGTAATGCTCTTTTCTTATTTATTTATTTAAAAATATTATTATTATTATTATTATTTTTGGCAAATAAAAGGGAAATTGGTTAAATTATTATTATTTTGGTAATTAAAATGAAAATTCAATTTTTTTTTTAAATAAAATTTTTGATTATTCGATAGTTACGATGGGGGAAGGGGATTTGAACATTGGCTGTTTTCATTTAAAACACCAAGAGGTGTTAGTTGAGCTACAAGACTTTTGGCTATTTTACTATTTGATTAAATATGCGGAGCAGTGGTAGCTTGGGTAGGGGTGGATCTACATGTTGTTCAAGGGGTATTGGGAAGAATAATTATCTATATAAAATTTTTTTACTAGTTTAATTTAATCTTAAAATAATTTGCACACCCTGACTTAAACCCTGAACGCCCTGAACACCCTAATCGCATATTAGCCCAACTCAAAACCAAACAACAACACAAATTTGACCACCCCCAAACCAAACAACATAGATCATAGATTTCTCTCTCTTTGATTTGATCTGATCTTTGAACTTAGTCTCATGAATCTTATCTCATCTTATCTCTCTTCTCTATTTGTCTATCTCGGTCTCTCTACCTCTAAGAGTAAAGAGTGAGTGTTTGTGAGTTGTGAGTTTCTCTCTTTTTATCATAAATTTGTATTATATATGTGTGAGTGTGCTTGATATTGATTGTGTGCATTATTTTTCAAATTCTTTTTTTATTGTTATAATGTTTCTTGTGTGAATTGTGGTGAGTGAATGTGTGCGTGTATAGTATAAATATAATATAACTTTTTATAATTTAATAATTAGGAAATACTTATTGTTTGTTAGATGTGTGTGTATGTATTGTTGTCGTTATTATGTAATAATAACTTTTTATTATAAAGTTACATTCAATAAAAAAAATAGAAGAGTTAGTGATTGATTGTTCAAGCATTTGATTGGTCAGTAGACACTTAGTGTATTATTTATGTATGGATAAGTGTGCTTGTGTGGATCAACAACTAATAAAGTGCCAATGGGTTGAGTTTTGTCATTTAGTTAAAAATATTTTTACAAAAATAATGACAAATAGATAATGACAACCTACATACAAATAAAAACATTATACAAACTTGTCACACCTACCCACATTGATAATAGATAATGACAATTGATTGTAAAACCTGTAGAAGAAAATTGTAAAACTTCATGTGTGTGTTTTTTTATTTATTTTTTTTGTGTTGATAATTCGATATATTCAAGTTCTCTTTTTATAAAATTTTGTTTTCAATTTAAATTTTTTAATGACCCCTTAAAAAAATTCTGGGAGCTGCCATTGAGCTTAGGATGTAACTATTGAGGCATATCCAAGATGCAAGTCAACCCTACAAAGCCTCTGGCCCTTTGCCAACTATCTTCTTTTTGTGATTTTGTTTTTCATTTCATCATTGTGCTCAATGTGGGGCCATTTTGTTTGATAGACTATAGGACCTTGTTACTTCGTTAATAATAACATTGATACACTAAATAAGAAAGGATAAGGTTGTTTGATAGTCTGGCCAAATTTTCAAAAGCTTAATCAGTTTCAGTTGGCCTTTTGTTATATGTTTGTGTTATCGAAAGTTCTTATTTTAGTTACTTCTTTGAAGTCCTCTTCTTGCTGAAGGTTTTATTTCTTATGTAGTCCCTTATAATTTGAAGTATTTAACTATGATATTGGGCATGAAATAAGCTTCATTGGTTTATCAGGTTGTGACTATATTTGCAACATCTGTAGTTAACTTGCATAGAATTTCCTAGTATGTTTGATTTGCCAATTTTAAAATTTTTGATGCATTGATATTTGGGAGTGGTGATTTGAACTCTGGATGTTTCGGTTGGAAACACTAGGAAGTGCCAACTAATTAGCTACATGGCTCTTGGCAATTCGCCAATTTAAAATTGCATTTTCTTTCTTCATTTAATACTGATTCACACTCAATAAATGCAAGTGTCCTATTTTTGCTGTTTAGTTTTATATAGAGCTCTGACAACTTATAGAATTCTATGCAGTTCATTAAGGTTATCTACTATTAACTGAAATTTGGGCTTGAGAAAGATCATACAGATACCAGTGGTGCAGCAACCGGGGTGTCCGCACTATTGGATGATTCATGGTTATCTGCTGATAACTTTTTGCACCGTCTTTGCAAGGTACCTCTCTGAGGTTACTAAGTCATTGTTTAAATGCATGATTGTGCTACCATGCTTAACGGGCATTTTTGCAAATTTACAATTTCCCTTGTTGATATAACTTTTATTGGCAAGTCAGATTTCAAGGGTTTCATTGATTGAGTGAACTCTTTACCTACTCACCAACATTTATTGGTCAATTTGAGCAACTTGCTTAAAAAGAAAAAAAAAACATTGCTTAGTCAGTTTTAATCACATTGATTGAATTATGTTTCCATAGTAACATTTTTACTTGTTAAAGAAGAAATGGTAAGTTCATCACAGATTGTTGACTAATTGCTGAATGGAATTGCAGGACTTCTTTTCATTGATGCTAGATGCCTCATCTGTTGATGGACATCTGCTGTCATGGGTATGAACACTAATCCTGCTTCTTCATGTTTGATTCTCTGTTGGTTGGGGCTTGGGGCAACTTGCCAGGCTTTCATTTTCTCTTCATACACTTTCCTTTTAGTTATTAGCAATTGATTCTCTGTTTTGGTCTGCATAAGATATGGATTTTTTACTCTGCAAATTAGATGTTGTATATTTATTACTTTAACTAGTTACATATAGATATAGAAAATTCATGTCAAGGAAATTTGTTTCATTCATAAAACCAAATATTATTTCGTTCATGTTATTTACAATTACACAAAAAAAAAAAAAAAAAAAAAGAAAAAAAGAAAGAGAAAAAGAAAGAAGAAATCTCTCATTAATTCCAACTCAATCATTTATGATTTTAAATTTGAATGTTTAATTTTTGTCTCTTACCAGTTACAAGTTCATATCTCTAGTGTCATTTGATTCATTTCATACTGGATAGCTAGATCTTAATACATTTATGGAATATTGAAAATTTAAGTATGTTTTAGGATGATATCTTGCAAATTGAAGTATGCATTTTTTGATTTCCCTGAATACGGATGTTTACTTTCTTATTTTTATTAGATAGAGACAACTCACGTATTTTTATAAGATTGAATCAATGACTGCAGCCTCCATATGCTTTATGGTGGTAGACATACAATCAAGGCTAAACTACCATCTACACTTTGTAAGTTTGGGGTTGCTGTCCATCGACAATGAGAATTTGTAATTTACACCCTCAAGTATGAAATCAATGTCAATGTGCCCCTTCCATCGTGGTTTGTCTCATTTTCGCTATTAATCCACTCAAATATGACATCATTACAGGGTGGTTGCAGTGATTTTCCCTGGGTTAGCCTTTAAGTTTTTTGTTAGGTTGGCCATACACAGTGGTGATTTGGTTAATTTCGTCTCCTTATATTCAAAAGGGCGTAATTATTTGGTGGTTTAGTGGCAAGAATGAAAAGACATCGAGGGACAAAATGATAGCGACCCCAAACTTAAAGGGTGTATATCATATTTTAGTCTAGAGTCAAATTTTGGTGGTTACCTTGGAAAGTAGTTGATTTGTCTTGGTTTCGTGTGACCGATAGCCCGATATGAATTTGTGATATCAATGCCATACCTATAATGGCTAGTGATGGCTGAAATGCATGATATAAAGGCCAATAGTGGTCAATATTTGCCATCAGGTATAAAGGCCAATAGTTGTCAATATTTGATATTTTTCAACAGTCTATGGTAGTAGCTTTAGCTGGTTCTGGTAAAATTTTGTGTTTGTGACTCCCAATGTTATGTAAGGGCCAATACACTCGATTTGAGCCACCACATTAGTTTTAATGCATTTTAACGCTTTGGTTGAAGTCACTTGGTCCATGGGCCATAGGAAACGAGTTTGTTGAACCTTCATTTGAGTGAAACTTCCCATAAGGGAATGTTAAGCTTTCACTTCATTGCAATTTGCAAGTAGTTGCTTTCTGCTGATTAAGACGAATTGTAATGTCCTCTCTTTTTATTATTATAGACGAGGAAACTTAAAGAGCTGCTTGAGAACAATCTCGGGTGGGAGTTTCAGCTGGACAGTGCAGTTGATGGAATATACTTTGAAGAAGATGACGAGGTTAGTGTGTATCCATATTAAAAATTTGATCTATGAACTTTCTCGCTCATGATCTCATCTTTGCTCATTGTTCAACTTTGTAGTTTGCTCCAGTAATAGAGATGTTGGATGACCCAAGTTGTAATTAACTTCGGCAATTGAAGATAGGGATTGTGGTCCTCTATCCCATTATTGTAAACGAACTTTAGTGATACCTAACTTGGTTTACAATATTTCAATTTCTTGCCAATTTTTAAGGCAAATTCTTTTCTGTTTTCATTGGTGTAGAAGATATAAGTATTTTTGTATATTATGAAAAAAAAAGAAAAGACTTTTTTTTGAAGCGTGTTAACATTGCCATCTCAGCGTTGACCAACTTAGCAACATTTCAGTTTTCGTAGCGATCCCCAACCCGTCGATGATGGTATCTCTGAATAAGGATCAATCTCAATGTTGGGGATGTGAGATATTTTATGCCAATCCTCTCCACTGTCTTTCTTGCACCGCTTCGCCAGATGTGGACATCCTTTAATTGTCAATTTTTTGAGTGCCATAAGAATTCATATAAATGTGGGGGATGTGAAATTTCAAGCAAATCACAAAGAACTGAATCTTGAATCCATGTTAGAATTTTTGAACCATGATAGTTGTTTATGGACAGTACTTTCAGATTTGAATGAGGTTGGAGACCATCAAGAACATCTTCAACATGGTCCGGTACATGGCTTTTATTGTCACTCCGCCAAACCAAACTTAGCGAATTAAGTTTTGTTTTCCGATCAAATTTGTGTTTTTGGCCTCCACTGAATTTCTGACATTATCAAGTTCCTTTATTGTCAAATTGTTTCGAAGGTTTAGCCCTTTCAACTCACTTACTTGATAGCCATTTTTCTTGCCAGCAATGAAGAAGCTCAATGATTGGAGGCAAGTTAATTGTCCCATTCCTTCAGGCATACGAGTAAGAGAATGACAACCAGTGATGCTAAGATACATAAGGCTTTTCATGTGCTTCATACCTTTGGGTGACTCACAAAGAGAGTCGCATTCATCTAGTTTCAACGTTTGCAAGTTCAAGAGGCAGGTTGTTGATTCAGGTAAAACTTTGATATTAGACCCAGACATGTCAAGATACCTCAAATGTTTTAAATTGTTGATTGATCTCGGTACTTCCCGAACCACAAATTTAAAATTCAATACCCAAAGATACTTTTGTTTTAAGATGAATGGCAGAGAAGCTTCACGATCAGATGTATCAAGGCATCAGCGTAGAGATCGAACTTTACATAGGTCCTCATTCAAAGAAATGTCTTGTGATGAGGTCATGCCAAAAAACATATGAAAAATCCTTCCTTCAACCTTCACATCTTTTCTGGATTCCACTGCAATGCATTCATGTCTCATAATAGATTGAGCAAGGTTATGCATAAGGTCATGCATTTTATAAGGTCATGCATTTTACACGTTATATAGCCGGGATACCCCTCCTTGACATCTTGAAAGAATGACCTCTGTACTAATTCATTGAAGATATCTACCCTAAAATCATACAACTCCGATGGTCCTTTGAAGGGAATAAAACCATTAGCCATCCAGAGGTGTTCGACAACGAGGTCGTTCCTTCTTCTCTCGCCTCCATCGCTCCCATCCTCCGTGTCGCCACTGAAATCGAAACTGAGCGCCCTCGCGTTGCCTATCTCTGTAATCTACTCCTCCTCCTCCCCCATCTCTATCCCGATATATATATATATATATATATATATACATGCATGCACATATTATTCTCTAATGTATTATCTTAGCTCTTAGAGATAGGGTTATAATTAGGGATGAATTTTTGGTTGTTTGAGTTTGTTTTTAGCTGAAAGCATTTGGTGATTTTGGAAGGTCGATTCTATGCGTTTGAAAAGGTGCACAGGTTGGATCCAAGCTCGAGCGGACGTGGTGTGAGACAGTTCAAGACAGGGCTTCTTCAACGATTAGAAAGGGTAACACTAACACGCAAACATACAGACACCTTCTTTCTTCTTCTTCCTTTTTTTTTTTTTTTTTTTTTTTTTTTTTTTTTTTTTTTTTTTGCTTTTCTTTAATTTTTGCTTCACCCGTTATCCATTCCTATTGAAAAAAGGTTACTGCATCTAAATTCTTCATGCTTTGACTAGTTTTACCATTAAAATCAATCTTTAAAGTCATTCTCTGATGCATATATTTGTTGATCTGTTGGGGAACGTCAGATTTGGTTTATGAAGTGAAACTTTTGCATCTGTGTGCCTACAAAGTAAAAGAAGAAAAGGAAGACATTTGTAGAGGAACCATTACTTTGAGATTATTAAACTATGGCTTGCAGTTACCATCTGTAATTGGATTCAGTTGTTGCACAATTGTAAATTGATTGTTGGAGTGTTTCCCATCCTTGCAGGCACTTCTGCAGAGGACACTGAATGACTATAGAACCAATCAAGTAGTTTGGAGATTCGTTTGATTCAAAGCCAGGATAACATTCGCAATCCACAAGTTGCATTCAAAGCTGAAAAATTCAACTAAATGGGTGATATGCGGTGGGGCATATTTAACAATCATGCTTATCTAATACAATTTAGCATTATTTATAAAAAGAAAATGTGATTTCATCCTCTCTCTGTCTCTCTCTCTCCATCCCTCCATAAACAAAAAAGTTACTGCTGATTAAAAAACTGATCACTGACGTGTAAAATTAAAAAAATAAAAGAAAAAAGAAACAATTTTGCCTTGATTAGAAAGACAATTGAGGGTTCTTTTGTAAATTAAAGAATTCATATTACAAATAATCTTTCATCTTGTTTGTGGGGAGAGAGAGACAGAGAGAAATGCTCTTTTTTTTGGTTGCCCTCTAGCTGATTATACCAGAGTAAGACATAAAGGCAGCCAGTATTAATTAACCACGCTGCCATTATGCTTTAAACTTGCTTCACTGCATTCTGGTACATACTGCATGAGAGGCCAAATGGGGTAAGTTTAAGGGCATGGTTATGCAGCGATTGTAATGCGAGTTTGTAATTGGTTTCATAGGTATAAACAAAAAATGAAGATGAAGGTTGATTTTTTTGGAGTACAGATATATAATGTGAAATTGTGAATTTTCAAACTTACGGCCAATATACAGCTATAATATACTTGTAGCATAATTTACTTCGACTTTTAGGATCAGATGCGCATAAACATATCATGAACTTGCGACCTTTCCTAATCTTGAACATTCAACTTTGACTGACCATACATTGGGGATGAGTTATGTATTTTATCCTGATGAGTTCTGCTACAGCTACCAGATATTTTAATGAAAAAATTTACACGGCATCTCACTAGGCATTTCACTGGGGTCCACTACACAATCATTTCAATGTTTTTTGTTTTAGCTTTTTTAGGAATCAGTTCAATGTTTTAAATGTGGGTATTCTTAAAAAAATGTGGATATTGCTCTTGAAATTGTGGATTAATTGTCAAGTGGAGTGTACCTTAACAAGTGTCAAAAGATTTATTGTTGTTTGAAAAGGATAGTGTCTTCTCAAATTTGACGGGGCCACCTTTTTTTATGGATAATAATCATATAATTTATAAATTAACTTTTCAAGTAAATCAATAACACGAGGTAAATATCTTTCAATTTTTGTCTGAAAAAGTTCAAGACTGGAGTGTAAAGTTTATAATCCTTAGGTATAGGATAGTTGCAATGTTTTCTCTTTGGTTAAAATGTAGCAATTAATGGGATTGAATTTTTGTAATTTAATTATGAAAACAATCTGTAACATCTTCCATTGTATTTCTATCTTTTAATATGCTGATTATGAGAGCATACTCACTAGATGATGGTACTTTTTTGCTTTTGTTTCGATAATAAGAAGAAAATGCATTAACATATATTGTTCTGTTACAAAGAAAAAGCTTAGCCCTATCGAAGCTAGCAAATTTACCACCATAGGAGGTGGGTTAATATGCAAAATATAACAAGTTGCATCAACATATTAGTTTGCTTTATAGAAAAATGGCTCAATTGTCTTGTTTGAGGTTTGCTCTAGCAGGTCCTACAATTTGAAAAAATAGGTTCCATCAATACATTGGCAATATATTGCAAAGAAAACAAGTTTGCTAATAGTAGTATCTTATGGTTCGTTTGGATTGAGGGGAAGAGAGGAAGAGTAGATGGGAGTTGGTTGGAAATTAGCCTAATTTTTAGCCAACTCTACTCTATTCCCCCTTACTTCTCATTTCTCCCCCCTCAATTCAAACAGGCCATTAGATCCATCCTTTTGTATCTTGTGTGAAGGAGGCAAGGTCTACTTGCTAGCAGACTTGCTGGTCCTAATGATAGAGTTCTAGCCCTTGGCTTTGGTTCTAGTCTTGTCTTGCATTCAAGCAAGTATTTTATAAAGAATGACTCGGTTTTATACTTTCATGTAGCTACTATAGCTCCTGTCTTATGTTGCTCGGAAATGACTAAGCCTTTTTCAAGAGGCTTTCACCATTAAAACTGAACTAGACCTATTCCCTCTACCTTCATTCAATCTTAATCTTGCTGCATAAATGCACTATAAGACTGTGGATGTCCTCAATGATCCATTCCTCTTCCATAAAGGCTTTCATCTGCACTAGCACTAGTATGAGAAAGACTTGGTATGTAATTCATGCCCTCGTTCAGGCTATAGTCCATTAGCAAGCGAGTGAGGGTAACAGTTTCTTCTATTTATTTAGTAAGGATGTACAAGCATTACGAGGACTTTCTATTTTTTGTTCAATAATATGAACATTTTCTATCTGTTCTTATTTTCTCTACCTGCTTTAGAACATTCACAGTAGGGTTGCTAAAATGACTAAATAGTCATTTTAACAATCAAGGCACTAAAAACATATACTACATCAAAGAAGGTAAAGTTAAAAATTTTTGAGTGTGTTACAGTGAGCTATTATCTCTAGTAGCTCATTGTAGCTGGATGTTAAAGGAAAAAAGAATTTTTTATTACTGATGAAAAGGCAGTTGACGAGGATAATGCTAATCGATCTATGCGAGGAGGCTGGCGAAGGGCAGTTTTGGGTGTGGAACAACTTGGGCGATGAAGGCATGGTGGTGGTGGTGGTGGTGTGAATCTAGAATCAAAGTCTAGGAGGAGTAGGAGGGTGCGTGGGGTTCATGGGTCGGTGATGGTGCTTTGTGGATCGGTGATGATGGTTCGTGGAGGTTCGGATTTGTAGGCTGTGGTGTTGGGATATATTATTTTATTGTATTGTTATATTATTTTAATTTTTAGTGAATTGTTAAAATAGATAAATAAGTTTTTGAGTTGCTAAAAGCTATATTTTTTGAGAACCTTGCTATGATTGCTTTTAGTATATGTATAGTATCTATCTGCAGTTAAAAATAAAAAAGTCTAGGACCTCTTTTGGCTAAGATCAAGTGTAGTATCTTCACTAAAAATTAAAAAATTAAAAAAATTGTGTGCAGCAATCAGCTGCAAAAGTGATATCAGTTGCCAGGCCCCTGATCAAGTAAAAGACCGCTTGACGATGCCTGTTCTTACTGACAGAAAAATTGGGATGGGAATATTTATTTCTTCCTTAATGAAATATAGTAGGTTACGTCCGTCAATGACACCACTGCCTATAATTCTTGCTTCCTACACTCCTATTCATGATTCGGAACTAATTTCCTTTCACTTTTCGGAAACCATACTTGATTTACAAGTAAAAAAAAATCCAAACCTAAGCCTTAAAACAATAATAAAAAAGAAATCTCTCTCTTTCTATTCCTAATCCTATTCGGAAGAGTTCTCCTTACACGTTTTGGAAACAAATTCTTCTCTCTTGCCTTTATATAAACACGCATACTTCAGGCCCTAACAATCAATCTAAAGCTATTCTTCTTCTCACTGCCTTGCCCTCAAAACCAATTCCAAGAAACTCATCGCTGTGTTATTCATCGATCCTCCCCATGGATCAATTTACTCATCATAGACTTCATACCCGCTTTCCACAAACTTATCAATGTTACCCTCTCTCATACTGCAACAAATCCCATCTAGAAAACGGTGGCAGAATCATCATGCCTGCCTCAGCTGTCAGTTTCCTTGCATTCACAGTTTTCAAAAACCCCATGATGTTCAAGTTAACCAACCCTAAAAATGGGGAACTCACGCATTGTGGAGTTGAGGAGTTTGATGCCCCTGAGGGTTTTGTTTTCATGCCAAACTGGATGATGGAGCACTTGGAATTAGAACAACGAGACCGTGTCAATGTCAAAAGCATACATTTGAAGAAAGGAACTTACGTGAAGTTACAACCTCATACTAAGGATTTCTTGGAGATTTCCAACCCTAGAGCCGTTTTGGAAACAACACTGAGGAACTTCTTTTGTTTGACAAAGGGTGATACCATCATGATCATGTATAATGACAAGAATTTTTACATTGATGTGATCGAAACAGCACCGTCTCATGCTATAAGTATTTTTGAGACAGACTGTGAGGTGGACTTTGCTCCACCTTTGGATTTCCAAGAACCAGTAACAACAGTAGTGAAGGATATCATGGCTACGAGGAAAGTTGAGGAGCAAGCAGTAGAGGATGATGTGAAGTTTGAACCTTTTTGTGGCGAAGCAAGGCGCTTGGATGGGAGATTTTCAATGGAGTCGGTTGTATCGGATTGCTCTGCGAGGTTGAAGCAAATTTCTGTAGATGAAGTTAATGAGAAAAGCAAGGCTACTCAGTACTCCAACTTGAGAAGTAAACCAGGAAAGCTAGTCTTTGGTTCTAATAAGGAATTGGAAAAGAACTCTAAAGAAGATGTGGCATTGAAGAAAGGAGATGAAAAGTTCCAACCATTCACCGGTAGGAGTTACAGGCTGACAGACTAGTATTTGTTTTCAAACTTATTAAATTTTTAGTGTTTTTGTTTAAAGGTAATCAACAAAAGTAGAGATAACCAATGAGAAAGACATATAATGTGTGGCTTTTTTCTGTTTTGATTCTAGTATAATATGTAAGTTTGGATGATGAAGCATTGATTTTCAGTCATGGAATCATTGTTTACTAAATGAGAGAATGGATGCTGGATTGCTATTGACTGTTGTGTCACACTATTAATATATTTACTACTAGTCGCTAACCTGTACTATGTACGGGAACCTATCTATTTGTGAAGTAAACTAAAATAATTGTCTAAAATCTTAAATTAATTAAGAAACTACACTATTGCATGATTTGCTCTTGTATGACTTCAATTTGTGTTACAATTTGATGATGAAGTCATTGCTTGAACGTGCAATGACTTGCAAATTTTTTTTTCAGATAGTTTCAGATACTGCAAAAAAATAACTCAAAAATTTAGATATTAAAACTTTTGAAAGACTAAAAAATATTAAAAAACTAGATGATTCACTGCTTAGAAATTATTTAAATAAAACAAAATATATATGACTAAATAATAGAGAAATATAAGAGAAATATGATTTACATTCAAAAGAATAATTTCAATTATTGCAAGCTTTTTAATCTTATAAAAAATGGCTAAACACTACAACAAAATGTATTTTCACTGACGAAAAAATTCGTCACTAAAAGTCCAGTTTTTCATTACAAGGACCTTTAGTGACGAAATTGGACTTTTAGTGACGAAACTCATTTCATCACTATAGCCCCGTCACTAAAAGTCTTTTCGTCACTAAAAGTCCGATTTGATTTTAAAAAAAAAAACTTTTAGCGACGAAAACGTTTCGTCACTAAATGTTTTCCTCACTAAAAACACTATTCAGTGACGAAAATATTTTGTCACTAAAAACACTTTAGTTTACTGAATCATATTTAGTGATGAATAATTTCGTCACTAAAACTATGTTCGGGTACATATAGTGACGAAAATTTTTGTCACTAAAACCATTTCCTACAAAGTTTTGCTATATTTAGTGACGAAATTTTCGTCACTAAAAAAATTTTTTGTTGCTATATTTGTGATGAAAAAATTCATCACTAAAACTTATTTTCTGTTTTTATTTTTTTCATAACTTTGATATTAACTTGTAACCTGTCATTACATTATTAAAACCTCACATTTGAATAACACATTTATTTCAACAACACATTTATAAAAAAAGATCCATACATTCCACAAGTAAAAAATAAAACAAGTATCCAATTCAAACTACTTCCATACAATAATTGTTTGCAATACATACAATAACTCTACCTAAACCCTATTTTAGACCTAACAGAAGATGTCCTCATATGTCTTCAAGTAATGCCAAGAGTAAATCCTCTAAAAGCTACCAATAAGAAATCTGCACAAATTTAAAAACAATACTTCGTTAAAATCGTAAAATAAAAACATTAACTATGCTATAAGAAACATTTCTAACAATGCATTAAGAGTAACCACACCAATAAATTAAAATCACAACTCCTAATGTATAAGTTGTAGAAAGCAAATAAAGTACTAACCAAAAAGTGTTTTAACTTGAAGTTGAACCATCCCCATAAGTAAGAGCATCATCATAACCTTTGCTCTCCAGAAAGTTAAGAATATTCTTTTGGACCTCATCTTGCTTAGTTCGTGCTCTTGGTCCTTAGCTCGCTCATCTTGGACCTCATCTTATTCATGAATGCACAAATCTATATTAATACTTAAACAAATATACATTGCACACATAAATATACACTCCTAATATGAATTTAAACCACCTTGTAATACCATACAAGCCACCAACTTGCCCAACACAACAACCCACCACAATTTCCATCACAAACATCACAAGTATATAAGGTTTTCAAGTATTGAAATCAATTAAAGTACTATTCGTCACATCTAATCAACAAGGTCCATTCACATTTGCAAGAAACTAAAAACACTTCCAATATGTATTTAAACCACCTTATAACACCATGCAAGCCACCCGCTTGCTCCAACACAACATACGACCACAAATCCAATTTCCAACATCACAAGTATAGAGTTTTATAAGTTTTTAATTAGAATTTACTTACTTTGCTCAAGCTAATCTTACAACTTTCAGAAAAAATCCAAAGTTATTGTAAACAATATGTATTTAGCCTACATAAGAAGAGTTAAATTTATAAGTACTTCAATCTTGAAAATGATACAACTACCAGAAACAATAAAAAAGATTGAATTAGCAAACAAATGTTACTTCATAATTGTCAATCCAAAAAGCTTACCAAACACAATATGTTCATATGTTCCTAAGAAACACCATTAAACTTCACAACTGAAACAACAAAAACAACCAAGAAGCAAGAAGACAATATTTTCAACAAATAATAGGTGAAAGGAAAGGGAAAACAAGTTAATAAAAATTGTTTAAATTCTTTTCTTAAGCAAATAAAATTAAAAATAAACAAATATATAATTAAATCTAGATAGATCTTATGGAAATAAAATAAAATATTTCCATCAACAATAACAACATATGTCAATAACAACAACAACAATAATGATCCATCACCACCAATCCCAATCTCTTTCGTTTTCTTCGTGTATAACAATTAATCAAACACCATCTTAAAAATATAAATATAAATATAAAACCAAAAAAAGAAATTAAACAAATTAACCCCAATTCGGTGGCACTAGCCCCTGCACCAAAAAATAACACTCACAAACAGTAGCTGCAACCTAATATGCTAGCAGTTGGAATGCATTCCAAATTTCACATCAATTAATTTTCAAATTCCATAGTTTTTCAACCATTAAACACCATAGCATCTCTTTAAACAAACCTTGAAGAAAACGAAGTAAGGAACCTACAATAGTTTTAAGCTTCAGATATCTTCAGCTTCAACCTACAATAGTTTTACCCAAAATTTCCAAAAAATTAATAAAAGGAGAGTAATTGACAAGCAGAAGGTAAACATTTCAAAAAAAATTAAATAAATAAAAGGATATGAATTGACAAGCAAAAATATGACAATGACGACAAGCCTCATCAACAGATGAATAGCAAGAATTAGCTAAAAAAAAAAAAAAGGCAATGACTTGAAAAAAAATTAGCTTCCAGGGAACCAAAATTAGTGTCAATAGCCCAACCTAAGGAACCATGCGGGGGCTCACCACCTCCTTCCTGCCATGTATAAAAAGCACTTGGTAAAAGAAGTTTCTTAAACATATTAAAAAAAAAAAAAAAACAATTACTTGAAAAAAGAGAGAGCTAAAGACATAAACTTACAGAAACAGGAGTTAGATTCTACCAGAAAATTGAGTGGTTGATATGACCTGCAAGGAAAATAAATCATTACAATGCCCATGAGGAAAATTAAATTGGGTTAAGTTTTGATCATCTAAAGACATGAAAATGCAATAAAAACAAGCAAATTCTTGTACAAAGAGTTTAACTTTTACTCTTTCGCTACAAGAATCAGAAGGATGAAACAAAAGCAAAGCCCCTAGGAAGATTTCATTGCATCAATATCCTAACGATTTTACTTTTGTTTATTAAACTAATTGCATCAATAATTATCAACATCCATTAATAAAAATTCTCAAAAGATATACTCCATTAACAATCTGATTCTCACAAGTCACAACAAAAGCTTCATAAATTCACAACAGTATTATTAAAAACAATTAAATCATCCAAACATATAATAGCATCAAATGAAGCAACCAACACAATATCCTAACATTTCGTAAAGAAATCAAAACAAATAAAAATAAAAATAAAAAAGCGAGAGAGAGAGAGAGAGACCTCCGCCATTGAACTTGATGGCGCTCTGCAACTTAACGACAGAGGAGGAGTCGCCTTTAGCGACGACGTCTTCCAGTGGCAACCTAAAGCATCAAATAGGTAGTCTTCAGATAAATAGAATAGAAAAAATAGAACTCCAACTATGCTAATGATTTTGTTTTTGTTTTTTTGATACCCTAGGGAACCTTTCTAAAGAAGAGTCCTTTGGACCCACCCGTCAAAACCATTCACGAGCTAAGCTATGCTAATGTTAATAGTTCTAATTTATCTGAAACCAATTCAACAATTATAATATAAAGGAAATTCACCTCCCACAAGTAAATATCACCAGATACGCCTCCACCAACAATGTATGTGCCTTCGCGGTTAGCAGCGATTGGCTGTAATGGTTCCGAAGGAAAGCTCTTAACTTCTACTTGAGGCTATACACATAAATAAGACATGTATTTAGTTTGAGCGTTCATTGAGGCATATTGTCGAACAGGTTGTGTGCATAGTTTGAAGCGAAGTGTACCTTGGACTAGGACCAGTAGAGGATGTAGCCAGAGTTGGCGGAGGGATCACGGAGCTGAGAAGAGGCGAGGAAGCGTTGGCCAACGCAAGCGAGGCCATGAGGCGGAGAGACGCAAGTCTTGTAACGGAGTTGCTCCGCGCCGGTATGGACGTCCCAGCAGCCGATGCCGCCGTCGATGGAAGAGGAAGCCACCATTACTTCCATTGCTTGTGGGAGGCGAACGGTCAAGCGAAAGGCGAGATCGACGTCGAGAGGTGGAAGGCGAACGGTCAGGTGGAAGGTGAACGGTCAAGCGAAAGGCGAGATCAACGGCGAGAGGTGGAAGGCAAACGGTCAGGTGGGAGGCGAATGGTCAGGTGGAAGGTGAACGGTCAGGCGAAAGGCGACGGCGACGTCGATACCTGGGTCAGCGAGCTCAAGCGACGGCGGTTCCTGGGTCGGTGAGCTCGCCGATGAAATCGTCGACGCTGACGATACCGTTGACGATGTCGGCAATGCTGACGATACCGTTGACGATGTCGGCGATGCTGACGGTACCGGTGAAATCGTCGACCTCGCCGGTTGAAGTTTTTCTGGTGAGGGAATCGGGTGAGGGAGGGAAATAGAGAAAGAGTGGGAAGTGAAACAAAAAAAGGAGGGGCTGAATCTGATTTAGAATAAAACTTATTGTGACGACTTATGTTTCGTCACTGTTGGCCACCTATAGCGACGAAATTTAGATTCGTCGCTGATAATAATACTGATTTTTATGATTTTGTTTTTAGTGACGACTTATTTTCGTCACTATTTATCATATTCAGTGACGAAATGTGTTTCGTCACTAATAGTGTTATTAGCATCACCTTTAGTGACGAAAGTTTTCGTCACAAAAAACTTAAACTTTTAGTGATGAAATAATTCGTCACTGTAGATGAATTTAGTTTGGTGCTAAAATTTTCGTTTGGCGCCCATAGTTCAACATAACATATAGTGACGAAATCCAATTTTCGTCACTAAATGTTATGATTTTTTTTATAAATAGTGACGAAATATAAATTTCGTCACTATATGGTACTTTTTTGTGACGAAAAAATTTTCCTCACTAAAATTCGTCACTAAAAACACATTTTGTTGTAGTGAAAGAGAGTTTGGTGGTTTATATACGAAAATTACTTTTTAAGAAATACATGAAAAACCATAAAATAAATTTTTTTTTTTTTTTAACAAAGTAGAGGAGAAGAAAATAAAATAAGAAGAGTTCATAACTCTACTCGATTCAAAAAAAAAATTATATATATATATATATATTGGGGTTTGCATTGCTTTTATAGTGTTCATGATTAACCTCGCAAATTTGGAGATAAATTATCAACGCTTGAGTTTGAATTTAAGTTAGATTTGTTAGAAAGATAGAGTTTCACTCCTTATTAAGTTTGGATTAAACAAAAATAATTTTGTTTTAACAAAATGATAACGATGAGTTTGAGTTTAAGTTGGACTTGTTAGAGAGATAGAGTTTCACTTCTTATTAAGTTTGGACTAAACAAAAATAAAAATAAAATGATAATTTTATTTAAATATTGTGCTGACGTGAAAAATTGTGAGAGTTTCAAAGGTTTCGGTTTTATACACACATACAGACACCCACATACATATATATAGATTATTTTTGAATGAAACATCTAATCAATATATATTATATATATAAAAGTACAGACCTCACGCGGAAAGCATAAGGTTTTGCCAACTGGTGCATTCTATGCAAAGAGAATTGAAATATTCTCAAGTGCAACATTAGAGATAAGAACAAATTAACTATTGACATTTTGTTTCATTTGATTCAATATTTTAAGACTTTTCTAATTAACAAATAAATACTTTTTGTATCTTTTTGGTTCAATGTTTCAAGACTTCCATCTCTCATACATATACACAAAACTCATTGCATTTTAATTTACCATTTTCACCTCTTGCACTTCTACCCCTTTATATATACCTACCCATAAACCTTCATGTCATCTCATGTCAAATATACACAGACAAAAAATGATGTCATTTACCTTCAATCTTTTGACGACACCTACCTAACTCTAACATTGTTGTCTCATCCAATCTTAACTCATATGAGTTGGCTACAACTAAGGAAGGGGGGCCTGCATTTTATATTGAATAATAATGACAATTACGATTTTGATGTTAAGGTTAGACTTTGTGGATTTGTGCGTTTTGTAATTGATGTAGTTGATTGTGGGTGTTTGGGATATGTATTTTGTTTTAAAATTAAGGAGAAAGAGAAAGATACATTCTATATCAACTTTTATTTTATAATATTCCAAAGTTTTTTTTTTCAATTTTTTTTTTTATATAAATTTCTTATTATTTCAATTGAATAATTATAATGGATATGTGTGTGCAATTTATAATTGTTGTTTTTTGTGATGAACTCATTTCTAATAAAGTTCTATAACAATTATGCTATAATACATATATAACATTCTCTAAAACCATCTTACATAATACATTACAACATTATCTATGCATCGCACGGGTAACTTACTAGTTAAGTAGAGATGCGGGGCCAAATTTGCCATCTAACACCCATTTTCAAACATATTCATTAGTTAGCATAGTTTCCAAACTTATTGACAAACTAATGTCTCTCTATTAAACTTAAGTTCACTGTAGCAAATCAAGAATCTAATTTTTGAGTTCCTGCTTTGCACAAATTAAAAAAAAAAAAAAAGAAATAGAGGAAAACGAAACCTTCGCCTAAGGAGAAAAACCTCTGCACAAATCCTTCACCTGGAGCCTTCGCCACCCCCGCCACCTGGGTTCAGTCCCAGTCGAGGGATTTGGGTTAGGGAGATGTGGGGGGTTTAGTCCAAGCCTTCACTGCCTGGGTTTCAAGCCGCCGCCTGGAGCCTTCTTTGTTTTTGATCTCTCTGGGTTTGGCTTTGTTGTTGATCGTGTTTCTGTTTTTGATATGGGTTTGGCTTCGTTGTTGATCTTTCGGTTCGACTTCATTATTTTTGTTGATCGTGTTTCTGTTTTTGATCTGGGTTTGGCTTCGTTGGTTCTATTTTTGATTTCTTTGTTTCTTTATGGAACTCGAATCTTAAAGCCTTGAGTTCCACGTGGATAATTTTCCAACTTGAGTCTGTAAGACTCGAATTGTTACAGTAAACTCGAGTTTAATTAAAAGACTCAAGATGTTAGTTTACTAATAAGTTTGGAAACAATGCTAACTAACAAATATGTTTCAAACATGGTGTTATATGGCAAATTTGGCCAGAGATGTGGTATTATCTATATAAAAAAAAAAAAGAAAAAAAGAAAAAAAGGCATAGATTCTTTAATTAGTTGGATAATTGTTCAAGCTTTTCAATTCTTTCACAAGTTGAAGTAACATTTCTAAGGATTATGACAGAACACTACCAAGTTCTCTCTAGATAGTGCTCTACCAACCGCCTTCTTGATAGGGTTAGATAAGCCTTCTTCCAAAATTATTTACATGAATGTGATCTTTATTGAAAAATCATAAAGAGGGCATGTTTATGTTAAAAATAACTTTAATTCAAAATCCACAAAACCAAATGAGCAAAGGATCTTTAACACACTCTAAAGTTACTACCATATATTTGTAACAAAATAAAGGAGTAGACCACACCTGATTAAAGGCTCTCCATGAGAGCAAAAGCAAGAAGCCACCTGATGAGGAGCCATGCTAACGAGAGGAATAAGCTAAAGTTCCTGAAAGGTCAAGAATGGTTGTGTGAGATAGAAAAGAAGGAGAGCTACTACACCTCTTCCTTTGCTTCTCTCTTCATATTCGGGTAAAGCAACCATCAAGATACCAATACAATATGTGTAATATTTATATAAGGGTGTTGAGAGTATCACAATGTTTTGGTTTTAAATTTTTAATGCGCCAAACTCATACCTTAGCAAGTAGAGGGCAGGGACATTTCCATGGTGAGTACTTAAAATGCAAGCCCGTCCCATTAAAGGTTGTGTTTAGCCAAATAAATTACAAAATAATAAATTCATACCATTAAATAATAAGATGCACCAAAATGACCCAATATTAACAATACAAGTTCCAAACCCACGTGTCACAATACAAGTTCCAAACCCACGTGACGCGTGGGAATAAATAATTATTTTGTAATTGTAATATAATATATAATTTGTTCTCCCTAAAAATTAAACAATTGCTATTTAGTTCAATTAGGTCTACTTCAGTCCACTTTGGTCCCATTCGGTCCAATTTGGTCCACTCGGTCAATTTCGGTCCCTTTCAGTTTATTTTGAACAAATTGGGACTTAAATTAATTCTTTTGTAGGTTTCCTTTTCAATTTTAGCTCAAAAATTCATTTTTTTTCCTTAATTTTTGGGTTGAAAAGTATGAGATTTTATTATATCTGGGCTAAACTCTTTAGTTTTGAATTAAAAAATACAAACACTAAATCTTAGAAATTAGAAATATGAGCCCTAAAAATGCAATAAAAATGATAATTATTCAAAAGTATTATTCGGTCCACATCGGTCCTATTCGGTCCACATCGGTCCTATTTGGTCCTATTTGTCCACTGGGTCCTATTTAGTCGACATTGGCCCTATTCGGTCCATTGTGATCCAATTTGGTCCTATTTGTCCTACTCGGTCCACAATGTTCTATTCAGTTCAATTTGGTCCTATTCGGTTCTCCTTGTTCCCATTCGGTCCACTTTGTTCTATTTGGTCCATTTGTGTTCACTTCGGTCCATTTAGACCACTTCGATTCATTTTGGTCCACTTTAGTCTATTTTTATACACTTGCATACAGGGAAAAGACATGTTTAGGTTGAGAGTACCTATTCTAAATCCAAATTTATTTTATATATATATATATATATATATATATCTCAAATTTGTAAAATCTAAAATTTAAAGTATAGCATTTATTGTTGCAATACTTTTGTTGAGCTATATTAACATAGAATTTTAGTCCACTTCAGTCCAACTAAATTTAAGTGAAATCCTTTCTAAATATTAAGGCTGTTAGGACATATGTAAATCATGTTAGGAACATATGTCATTATAAAAATTGGCTAATCCTTTGACAAAACGCACTTTACTTGTAGTTGGATAGATCTAGGATGTGTTTAATACTTCAAGGAACAATGTCTCAAGTTCAAGTGTTAAAGCCAGGCAAGTCTGTCCAAGAATCAAGTGAAGAAGTGCTGGATTTTAAAACTCGATAGCTAATATCTATCGAGGTTTAAAAGACTGTTTAAGCCCTGTTAGGGTACTTTTTTTTTTACACCTAATTTTATTCGAGTACCACTAATAAGTTATTGGGTTTTTCCAAATATTTTTTACTCTATTATTATGTTAATCATGAATGTTTCATATCTCATTATCTAAATTGGGTTATGATATAAAACATCGCAAAAAAACCCAATTCTCATTGGCAATATCAAAACCCAGTTCTCGCTGGCAATATTTAAAAGCCTAAGCTAACTACTTGGCACTATTCTATCAAAAGCCCAAGGCTATTAATACTTGGCAAAATACTATATCATAATTATTTCACTTAAAAGTCCAATGATCAACAATGTTTTAAGTTCTTATAAACCTATTACTACAATATTACAAGCCTATGAAATCTATCTTATAAAACCCATGGTAACCATTTATGTTACGTGACACTATTCATTTTTCTAAAACCCATGGCAAACATACATCAAGCCCATGGAGAATTATGAATTTGTGTTATTAATATAAAAAACCCATGGAAAGTTATGATTTATTTTAAACTCATAATATTTATTTATTTCATACCTTATTATAAACCATGGTAAGTATTTATGTTACGTAACACTATTCATTTTTCCAAAACCCATGGCAAACATATATCAAGCCCATGGAGAATTATGAATTTGTGTTACTAATATATATAAAAGTCCATGGAAAGTTATGATTATTTATTTTGGACCTATGACATTTATTTATTTCAACCATAATATAAACCCATGGAATTTATATAAGAACTAATGGTCACTATTTATCTTACATCACAACATTCATAATATTTATTACCAAAACTCATGGTAATTATTCATCCTACATGTCCATTATGATTGTCTATAGAGAAACTATACAAGTTGTTATTTAAAGCCCATGAAAATCAATACCCAAAATCTATCATAAATATTTCATAAAAGCTCATGGATTCATTTTATTTCTACTAACAACTAAAACCCATGAGGAGTAAAAAACCCATGGCAAAGCATGTCTTTAATGCCCATTTTGTAGGCTCAAGAATCTCATGAAGTAGGGAACAAGCCCAAGCAAAGAAAGGGCCATGTGGCCCAACTAAAAGTGCTAAAATGGAGAAGAGTTCTAGCCCAAAAAGGTCCCCCCAGCAAGAGGCTTGAAAGTGGGCGACTAGCTCTTGTTCATTCCTAACCAAAAAGAGCAACTAGGTACTCATACAAGGGAACCAAGCCTTTGAGAATGGACTAAGGGCAATCCCATCAGTTTTTTGCCACCCCCCGCCTGACGTGAACAGTGCCCAAGGGCTGTCATATCAGCTGAAGTCAAAAGGATGAAAGGACTCCATCATCTTCCTCAAGACTGCACCTCCAGCGAAAGGGGAGCTGAAACCAAACCTCAACAAATTGATGTTATAAATGTTAAAAAAATTCAAGACGTGATTCATGTGCCAAGCCCATGAATCCTAAAGGGGAAAAATTGGGAACATGTGATTTGAAGGGCATAATAGGATCTCTAGCGGAACCCCCTGAAGTGGACTTAGAGTTTGTCACCTGGCTTGAGGTGTTGAATCTTACTTCTTGGGGGACCAAATCTTAGTTTGCAGCATTAGGATTCGTTCTTGATACACGCCATAATCATATTGATTCAGCTCAACCCCATAAATCATAACATTAAATGCAAAGCACTCTAAAATCCCATCATTACCCAAAGAAGCAAGGCAGCCCCTAAAGTGAATCTCTTACTTCTGACCAAAAATTCTCAAGAAGCTTAACCTTGATTCATCACCCCTGAGTAGTCATACATTTTTTGGATTCTTGTCAATTAATGCTTCCCTCAAGCTCCATTATAAAAACATACACACCTCAGCTCACAGGGGGAGGAAGCCTCTCTAAAAATTTCTGTCATTGGCTACACTCTGCAAAAATTCAATCCCTATTTTCTTTCTTTAAGCTTCCCCAAGCTCTCTTGAGCTCACTCACAACCTTTCTCAGCCTATAGTCACCATAACACCAACATTCACCACCTTGCTTACACTTTCCTACTCCATAAACGTCCCATAACTGATCAAGACAGCCACTCCCTCTGAAACCCTTGGTTTGTTTACTACTTTGCTCGTGGTTTAGTTTTCCTCAAGCTCGCCACTCATCATCTTTAGCCCACACTCATCTAATCTCAGATACTCTTTTCCCCTTTACATAACCACAGCTCAAAAATGTCCTCCAACTAGACACAAACAGCCCATTACTCACAAAAAGCTTCAATCTCAGTGTTAATCCCATCTCACTCACTCAAAATAGCCCACATTCACCTCATTCATGCCTTATAATTATACACTCACCAAAATCTTAGTTTAATACTTGCTGCACTGAGTTGGGGATCTTTCTCTCCCTTCATTCCATCCTATTTTTCCTCTTTTATTTCTAACTATGAAGCCTTTAATCATTGTTTATTATTATTATGATGAAGGATATAATGTATTTGTAACAATTGAATTTTTCCCTCACATTGATGTAATGATGGCTGAGAGTACTATACATTCCCCTGACCAAGACACACAAGGACCCCCAAGAGTGAACACTTTCCTAAATTTATTTAATCATTGACTGCTGGACTCTAAGTATAATTTCACCCCTACCGCTGGAGATAATACCGTACCGCTAGAGGACTGATTTGAACTATGACATCGTAAAAAGACTGATAATATAACAAACTAACAACACTAACGTGTTTATTGGGCTTTATTGTTGTCTTCTTGTTAGGGTGCAGCCTCTATCTCTTGCTTGGGCAAACTTACACCACACCGATAGCCTTTGAGCTTTATTTCAAGGGCCCATCGTCGAGTTTCAGCTTGGGTACCCCATATTCTATTTGGGAATATCAAAATTTTCCCCTCAACAAGCCCGATGCTCGACAGATGCTCAATAGATAGGGTATCTATCAAGGTTTAAGAAAATCAAATTTTCAGTTCTGATTTTCATCCAATCCATGTATAGATGTTTGGGCTTTCTTTTCTCACAATCCTAAACATATATAAAGACTGTTTTAAGGGCTGTCACAGTTGATGCACCTCAATGCAAAAGTTTTTCACAAGCATATTGTGAACCGGAGACATATACCCTAGTTCATCTTTCTCTTCAAGAAACTACTGTGTTTATACACCATAGGGTTTTGTAACCAAGGAGGTTCATGATCTTCATCGTGTGATGAACTGAAGAACTTTGTAGCCAACATCTTTCTTAAGTTGGTGTGTAAGTTGTGTACTGGGATCTACACATTGAATTGGTTAGTCACGTACTAGAAGCTGTGCATTGAAAGGAAAAATTGTTACTATAGAACAAGTCCAATTGGGTATTGGGGTAAGGGTTCAACTATAGGTTGGTATAAGGTACTGAGATTCCTTTACTTATAACCGTTTGTTGTGATAATAGTGGATTCTCGGGAGTGGTGACCTCAAAATCACCCGGTGGGTTTTTTGAAGTGTAGGTTTTCCCCATTCGTAAATAAATCATCGTATCAATTTATTTTCCATTGCAGTTTAACTTAGTTGGTGATTTGTTTGTGCTACCACGCTTATTGCATGCTAATTGAATTAATTAATTAACTTGGCTAATTAATTGGTTAATTCATTACAAGGGGTCAATATATTCTTGGCCTATCAAAGGCTATGAATATACAAATCTAATATTTATGGCAGTTACTCGTTTATTTTGACATTATTACTTTTAAATGAATTGCATGGGGGTTGATTATATATTCAAGAAAAAATAATAAAATAAATAAATAAATAAATGTGTGTGTGTGTGTGTGTGTGTGTGTGTAATGATATGCATGAAATATATACAATAAAGTACTCACATATCTACATATTTAGCCTTACTTTTATGTTATTTTGTGACTAATTATATAATATCTTTGTGTTGTAGGTAACAAGGGTTTTACATGCAAAGTGGGGCTAAGCCAATTGAATCAAGCCAACTTACATTCAGCCAGGCATGAATCCAAGAAAACACCAAATCCAAGTCCAATTCGGATTAGGATTCCAGATTGCACATCAGTTAGTATTTTTGGCATAACTTTCGGCTCAGATGTCCAATCGAGATGATTCAAGTTGGGCTGGAACGATAACTTAAAGGGCTACAACTTTGTAGTTTACCAAAAGTCCAAATTCTGACGTTAAATGGGCCAAAATAGTCGGTTAAGTGAAGTCTAAAAATCTGGAATTTTCTCCAAACGGGAATTCAACTTGTAATAGGATTCTTTAACCTATTTAAAGGCTCTTTAGGGCAAAATTCAGGGAGGCTGAGTGCTAGGGCTGAGGGCTGAGGGCTGAATGTGTAGAGAGTTGCAGCTACTTCTTCCATGACAGTTAGTTTTATTTTATTTGTCTAGTTTAATGTTTAGTATTTTATTTTTGTGTTTTCTTTCAATTACTATGAGTAGCTAAATTTATAATTAGGGTTGAGGATGAAACCTTGTTAAGGATTATCAGTTATATTTATGTGATTTGATTTTTCCCACAATAGTTATTCTTTAATGATTTAAATTGTTCTTGCTTCATATCAATTAACTAAGATGAGATTCTAGATACGAGTTCAATCATGTTTTTCTCATGATTTAGGATTTGTCTTAATTAATTGAATGCTTGGTTTATTAATTCTTGATTATAAAATTGGATATCACTTGTGATTTGTCTGTCAATGGATACAATTTATAATTTGATTTTTAGAATTGGATATATCTTGTGATTTGTTTGACTACGGATACAATTGATGATTTGATTTTATACTTAAGAAGCGAAGAAGAACATGCTTTAGATTTTTAAACATAAGTTTTAATGATGATATTTTCCATGATAGCAAGATTGATTTCTAGATTATCATGTAGTGGTTGGGAAAAATTAATGATCATAAATATATGCTGATATGACTTACAAGGCGGATTCCAAAACCTTAATTCCTTTCTCTTGATTGTTTACATCTTTTTCTTGCTTTATATCTTTTGCTTAGTTTAACTATTTGCTTAACTTTATTATTTGTTTAGTATATTTAATTGCAAAAAAAAAACAGTTTTTATTAAACTAGATTAGCAAGTTTTTGGCGCCGTTTCCGGGGACTTGGTTAGGAAAATAAATTAGGTCTTAATTGAATTTTTCCTTCTACTAGTTGTAGTTAATTTTTTTTAAAAATATATATATATATATATATATATATATAAAACAAACAAAAACAAATTTTTTTTTTCTTTTCTTTGTGCTTGGTGTATGAGAACTTGGATACGTAATAAAGAAAATCGTCTTGTTAGTTTTGATTATTCATCCACAATGGGAGAAACTGGAGATGATTCAAAAACTCTTAGGGAGTTGTTCTCACCCATAACCACCAACCCTCCATCTTGCATAGTATTGCCTGCAACCACTGCTGCACATTTTGAGTTGAAACCACAGATAATCCACCTTCTTCCTACTTTTCATGGCTTGGATAGAGAAGATCCTTATATGCATGTGAAGGATTTTCTTGAGATTTGTGCTACTTGTAAGTTTTAGAATTTCACTGATGACTCTGTTCGCTTGCGTTTATTCTCTTTTTCCTTGAAGGATAAGGCAAAAGCATGGCTTAATTCTTTGTCACCTAGATCTATCACTTCATGGGAATTGTTGGTCACAAAATTCCTCTCTAAATTTTTCCCAATGGCCAAGACCAATGCTTTGAGGAGAGAAATTGCAGATTTTTATCAGGATGAACAAGAGAAATTTTATGAGAGTTGGGAGAGATTTAAGGACTTGATCTTAAAGTGTCCCCATCATGGTTTTGAAACATGGAGACTAGTACAATATTTTTATAATGGTTTGATTCAAACAAATCGTAACATGATTGAGTCCATGAATGGTGGTGGATTTTTGAGTCTTGTAGATGATGAGGCATACAAATTTCTTGAGAATTTTTCTGAAAGTTCACAACAATGGGATTTTTCCAATCGTAAAGAGAGATGTGCCCCTGCAATTAAGAAAGGAGGATTGTATGAAGTCAATGAAGATTTAGACATAAAAGCTAGGTTGGACAATCTCACTCGTAAGGTTGAAGCTTTAGCTTTAGGTAGAGGGATGAATTCTGTCAATCAAGTTCAAAGCGAAACATGCTCTATTTGTGCTAGTCCTATGCATACAACACAAATGTGTCCTTCTGCAGCTGGGTACCCTGATTTTTATGCTGAGCAAGCAAATGCATTGAATAATTATGGAAAACCATTTGCTAGTCCATTTTCAGAGACATACAATCCAAATTGGAGGAACCATCCTAATTTCTCATGGAGGCAAAGTCAGCCTCCCACAAATGTAGGTGGACAACAAGTGCATCAACAAAGTCAATTTCGTCCACCTACTCAAGCATATCCTCCATTCCTCAATCAACACCTCAGTTTGTAGCACCACCAAGACAACAACCATCTTTGGAGGAGTCTCTCAAAACTTTCATGCAGTCAACTAGCCAAGCCATTCAAGAGATGAAAAGTTCCACCCATTTGAATACTCAAGCTATTTCAAAGTTGGAAAATCAAGTTGGCCAATTAGCAACCCAAGTTGGAGAAAGGGAAAAAGGAAAGTTTCCTAGTCAACCTATACCTAACCCAAAAGGGCAGTATGCAATTAATGGTTCTTCTAGTTCTACTCATGCACATGAATCTGTTCAGTCTATTACTACCCTTAGGTCTGGTAAGCAAGTTGATAATCAAGTGAAAATACCAGAAGTGGAGGATGATGAAAATATTGTGTTAAAGGAAAAGGGAACTCATAGTTCACAGGATGATCATAGAGAAAAGAAGGGCAACTCAACCTCAATTCCAATTCAGGATCTTAGTTCTCCCCTTGATAGGAGGTTTGTTCCTAAAGCTCCATTCCCTCAAAGTTTAATCAATCCTCAGAAAAGTGCACAATTTGGAGATATTTTAGAGGTTTTTAAGCAAGTGCAAATTAATATTCCATTTCTTGATGCAATTCAGCAAGTTCCTGCTTATGCTAAGTTTCTAAAAGATCTTGTGACAATGAAGAGAAAGACAAATGTCCCTAAAAAGGCATTTTTGACAGAGCAAGTTAGTTCAATCATTCAGAATAAATATCCAGTGAAATGTAAAGACCCTGGATCTCCTACAATTTCATGCAGGATTGGGGATCATCTCATTGAGCGAGCTTTGCTAGATTTGGGGGCAAGTGTGAACCTAATGCCATATTCAGTATACTTACAGCTAGGTTTGGGGGAGTTGAAGCCCACAACCATGACACTTCAATTAGCTAATAGGTCTGTGAAAATCCCTAGAGGTATTATTGAGGATGTGTTGATTAAGGTGGATGCGTTCTATTTTCCTGTTGATTTTGTTGTGTTAGACACTGAGCCTACTCTAAATGCCAGTACACAAATCCATGTCATTTTGGGTCGCCCTTTCTTGGCCACATCCAATGCTTTGATCAATTGTCGAAGTGGTGTGATGAAGATTTCTTTTGGGAATATGACTGTTGAGCTTAATATTTTTGACATAAGTAAGCAAGTACTAGACAATGAGGATATATGTGAGGTTAACATGATTGGGAGCCTAGTCCATGATACTTTCCTACAATCAAGTTGTGAGGATCCCCCAAACGCTTGCTTAACCCATTTTGATTGCAATTTGGATACTGAAAAATCAATTGAGGAGGTCAATGCATTGTTGGATTCTGTTCCTCTCTTAAGTATTGATAGCTGGCAGCCAAAAGTGGTCTGTTTCCCACTTTCTTCATCCCCATTCCCATCTATTGTAGAACCACTAAAGTTGGATGACTTTTGGGAACACCAATTGATAAGTATACTTCAAGAGCACAAGGAAGCTATAGGTTGGAGAATTGCTGATATTAAAGGTATTAGTGCTTCTGTGGTTATGCAAAGAATTCAATTGGAAGACACTGCAAAAGCTTCTCAACATGTTTTTGACCCAGGTAAGTTACAATATCATTGGACTAGTCCATTCATAATATGAATTATTTATCTCCATGATGTTGTTGGGGTTTGTCCTGTTTATCAAGATTGATCTCCAGTTGTGTTAAATCTTTTTGCAAAAAAAAAAAGAAAAAAAAATTATTTTCTGCTTCTAGATTAGACTTTGTGTTTATTTTCTTGTTTAGTTTTATTTTCTTTTGTTCTAGCTGATATGTGACAGAAATTAAAATTTATAACAATCAGCTTGATTAAGGTACGTTTCCTCCTTCTCCTTACCTTACTTTTCCAACTTGAGTTTCTCATGTTGCATATTCATATTTTGCTCTCTTTTCATTCAAGACATATATTTGAGAGTATCATTTTTAACATTGAGGACAATGTTTGGTTTAGGTTTGGGGGGGGTGCATATAGATTTCTATCTTTTTGTTTTGTTTAGTTGTGTTAAAAAAAACAAAAAAAAAAAAAAACAAAAAACTTTTGCCTAGCTTGAGGTTTATGTTTTGAGTTCATTATACTACTGTTGCTTAAAGAATTTCATTGCTTTCATGCTCAATTCATTGCACATGCACATAGCCACTCAAACACAACTTGTTGTTGAAGGATAAAAATGATTAGAAAATCTTGATGATAACAATGTGGAGACTATAACCCCTGTGAGTTTTGAGCCAATCATTATTTTTGGAGGGTTATTTTTTTTTTTCTAATCTTAAAATTCATTTGGAAGTGAGTAACATATTTCCCTTGTTGTAGTCTCATTGTTTTTTTCTTTTGGCCAAGAAAAAAAAAATGATTTTATGCCACACTTGAATCTTTTGAAGTCATTGATATTGAATGAACTATACTAGTCTTCGAGAGATGAGATTAGGCCATTTTTGTCTACTTTGAGCCTTATATGTATTTTTCTTTTTTTTTGATACATTATCGCTAGTCACCCCGTTGAGCCCTTTAATTAGCCTTTCTTTCTTAAAGCCCTTATCCATAGTGTTTCAAGATTGAATTTGATCAATTTGTTTCAATGTGGTGGTTTGGAAGAGACTTCAAAGAAAGAAAGAAAAATTCAAAGAAAAAAAAAGAAAAAGAATTGAAAAGAGAAGAAAAACAGAAGAAGGGAAAAGTGTCAAAAAGAAGAAAATTAAAAAGGTTCTCATCAAATTTTGAGAACTGAAATGTGAGGAAGGAGTACTATTTTGAAGAAGAAGAGTTGAAAAGAAAAAATGCTGAATGAAAATTCCAAAGAGAGTTGACATTCCGACAAATATTGTAACACTTCTTATATTTACCTTCACCCATTTTTATTTCATTCCCTTTACTTTTACCTTACATTACGTCCCAATAAAGTCCTTATTTGATCTTGAAGATTGTGTAGTTCAGATATTGATATGATTGAGAAGAAAAAGGTGTGGTATAAATTCTTTTTGGCATCCTTTCATGAGACTACTTGTTCTTTCTTGATTAAGCGTTTTTCATGTGTTTTATATGTGAGGTATTTGATTTTGCTTACATTATTCCGCTCACATATATTGTTGAGAGTGTTACACCCCATTTCAGAGTGATTTCATTTGTTGAGTGATAACACTAGAAAGATTTGAGTTGAAGCATACTTTCAAATAGAGATTCGAGTCAAGTTTATTCTAAAACTAAGAGTATGTTTGGGTTGGCTACCACTTTTCACTCACATTGAGTTTTGATGGCATGAGAAATTTCTTAGCATATGCAGTGTTTTTGAACTTGAACTAATCCGCTTTACAAAAGGCAATTGAAAAAAAAAAAAAAAATTTTGATTTTCTTTGTTTTGTTTATTTATTTATTTTTTTTGGTATTCATTCTCAGAATTTTGTGGGTAAATTCCCTGCAAACCCTCACGAGACTACAACTCGTCCACTAGTGTAAGCTAGGGGTTTAAAGGCTTGTTGCATACGCTAAATGCAATCGAAAATTCCAGCGAAAGTGGATTAGTTAGGATTTTCTTTTTCTGTGTTTTTAATTTCTTTGTTTTGTTTTGCTCGAGGACTAGCAAAATGTAGGTTTGGGGGTATTTGATATGCATGAAATATATACAATAAAGTACTCACATATTTACATATTTAGCCTTACTTTTATGTTATTTTGTGACCGATTATATAATATCTTTGTGTTGTAGGTAACAAGGGCTTTACATGCAAAGTGGGGCTAGGCCAATTGAATCAAGCCAACTTACATCCAGCCAGGCATGAATTCAAGAAAAGACCAACCCAATTAAATTTAAGTCCAATTGGAGCAAGGAATCAAAGGAAATTTGCGCCAGATCCAAGTCCAATTCGGATTAGGATTCCAGACTGCACATCAGTTAGTATTTCTAACATAACTTTCGGCTCAGATGTCCAATCGAGATGATTCAAGTTGGGCTGGAACGATAACTTAAAGGGCTACAACTTTGTAGTTTACCAAAAGTCCAAATTCTGACGTTAAATGGGCCAAAATAGTCGGTTAAGTGAAGCCTAAAAATCTGGGATTTTCTCCAAACGGGAATTCAACTTGTAATAGGATTCTTTAACCTATTTAAAGGCTCTTTAGGGCAAAATTCAGAGAGGCTGAAGCTAGTGCTAGGGCTGAGGACTGAACATATAAAGGCTGCGGCTAGGACTGGTGCGTAGGAGCAGAACGTGTTCTTTTTGTCTATGGCTTTTCTCTAGCACTGTGACTATTTCTTTCTCTATTTTATTTGTTTAGTTTAATGGTTCGTATTTTATTTTTATGTTCTCTTTCAATTACTATGAGTAGCTAAATTTATAATTAGGGTTGAGGATGAAACCTTGTTAAGGATTATCAATAATATTTATGTGATTTGATTTTTCTCACAATAGTTGTTCTTTAATGATTTAAATTGTTCTTGCTTCATATCAATTGACTAAGATGAGATTCTAGATATGAGTTCAATCATGTTTTTCTCATGATTTAGGATTTGTCTTAATTAATTGAATGCTTGGTTTATTAATTCTTGATTATAAAATTGGATATCACTTGTGATTTGTTTGTCAATGGATACAATTTATGATTTGATTTTTAGAATTGGATATATCTTGTGATTTGTTTAGCTACAGATACAATTGATGATTTGGTTTTATACTTAAGAAGAAAAGAAGAACATACTTTAGATTTTTAAAATAAGGGTTTAAATGATGATATTTTCCATGATAACAAGATTGACTTCTAGATTATCATGTAGTGAGTTGGGAAAAATTAATGATCATAAATATATGCCGATATGACTTACAAGGCGGATTCCAAAACCTTAATTCCTTTCTCTTAATTGTTTACATCTTTTTATTGTTTTATATCTTTTGCTTAGTTTAACTATTTGCTTAATTTTATAATTTGCTTAGTTTATTTTATTGCAACCAACCAATTTTTATTTAAACTAGATTAGGATTAATTTGGTTAAGGTTTAATTAATTTTCCTACATTCATACAAGTCCCTGTGGGTTCGACCTCGTTCTTGTCAAACTATACTTCGGTACGGTTCGTACACTTGCGAGTATTTTAAAATTTCACAACATGTAACTGGATCGAATAGATCGATGTGGACTGAATGGACCGTATGGAATGGATTGGACTGAATGGACCGAACAGGACTGATTTGATCGAAGTAGACCGAATGGACCGAAATTTGACTGAATGGGAACTTGACCGAGTAGACCTAACTGGATTGAATTGGCCAAGTGGGCCATATGGACCTAATTGGACCGAATTGGCCAAATTGGATCGAATAGACCTAAGTCGACCGAATGAACTGAAATGGACCGAATAGACATAAGTGGACTGTATGGACCTAACTAGACCGAATTGGCCAAATTGGACCGAATAGACCTAGGTGAACCGAATGGACCAAATAGACCTAAGTGGACCATATGGACCGAATAGACCTAAGTGGATTGTATGGACCAAATAGACTTAAGTGGACCGTATTGGACCGAATAGACCTAAGTGGACTGAATTGGTCAAATTGGACTGAATTGACCTAGGTGGACCGTATGGACCAAATTGGACCGAGTAGATTGACAACATGGACCGGATTGGACTGAATGGACTGAACAGGTTCGAATTGACCAAAGTAGACCGAAAGGACCGAACTGGACTGAATAGACCTAACTGTACCAAATTGGACCGAATAGACCTAGGTCGACTGAATGAACCGAAATGGACCGAATAGACTTAGGTGGACCGTATGGACCCAATTGGACCGAATAGACCTATGTGGACCGAATGGACTGAATACACCTAAGTGGACCGTATGGACTGAATAGACCTAAGTGAACCATATTGGACCGAATAGACCTAAGTGGACCGAATTGGTCAAATTGGACCGAATAGACCTTGGTGGACCGTATGGACCAAATTGGACCGAATAGATTACCAAAATGGACCGGATTGGACTAAATGAACCGAACAGGACCGAATTGACCAAAATAGACCGAACTGGACCGAATTGGCCAAGTGGATGTCTCTCAAGCACAAAAAATAAAAGAGGAACAGTAATTTGAAATTCTTGTTAGTATGGATCCGGACACAGCATTAAGAGTTCGAAAACCAGGGCGTTACACTTCTCCTCCTCGATGTGACAGTATTTCCTTGTAATAATCTATTTCTGGCTTAATGTCAGTGCTTGTCTCTGACATATTAGAAACAGAAACTTGATTAATCTAGCTGTGGAACCTGTGCTTCTAATCTTTGTCATGTCAATTTGTGGTGCATCGGACAAGTTGGAACATGATCCACAGATATAAATAGAGGGCTAATGATATGTGACAAATGCAATACAATACGAATACAATGATATGTGAGTTCTTGAAATATTATGGTACTTTCTACCAAAAAAAGAAATATTATGGTACAATATGGGAAAGAGCATAACGATTAATGCAAATTACATTATGATAATCTTCTAACTACTTATGGGAAAATTATAAAGTACTTTTTGTATTTCACTTTATACTCTATCAATCACAGTATATTATGTATTTGATTTTTATTTTTTAAAAACTTTGGTTATTTTATAAAAAAAGTCAAATGAGTATATATTAAGTTGTGATTGATGAAGTATAAAATTAATAATAAAAAAAGTGAGATAAAGAATTTTTATTCTTTCCAAAACACAATGACATGATGCTCTTTTCTTTCAAACTTATGGTAGCCACTATAAATGCGAGAGGGAGGAGGACCCACGTTACCATATTCGGAGAGCACCTATTAATTACTTTTGGTCATGAGGTTATGTTAAAGTGTTGTGCATACTCTCAAACAATTGCAATGAAATCCCAAGGTTTAGGCTACTATCTCCTTCATCCTCATTATATTAATTGTTTCATCGGCTTAAAAGGTGCATTTCCTAAAACAAAAGGCAATCAACAATGAAATCCCTTTCATACTCTCAAACAGTTGCAATGAAATCCCGAGGTTCAGGCTACTATTTCTTTCATCCTCAGTATCTTCATTGTTTCATCGGCTTACAAAGGTGCATTTTTTGAAACAAAAGGTCATTAGTAATGAAATTTCTTTCATACTCTCAAACAATTGCAATGAAATCCCGAGGTTCATGCTACTATCCCTTTCATCCTTGCTATCTTCATTGTCTCATCGGCCTACAAAGGTGCATTTTCTGAGACAAAAGGCCAATAGCAACTGGCATCAGCTAGGAGCCTGTTAAGTTACTACTATATATAACTCCGTTTGAGATAATTTATCTAGTTTTTTTTGTTGAATGTACAGGAGATAAAAACTAGAAGCTAAAAATACTATAGCAAAAACTAATATTTGGGCAAAAACTATAGCATAGGACCCACAAACAATCAACTTTACCTTATTTTTTAACAAAAGGTTATGGTGGGACCCCAATGTGCTAGGCTGATTGAACAATTAAGCTCACTTACGCCACAGAAAGAAAATTTCTTTGCCAGATCCGCGTGGGCCTACAAATAGTAGAAACAGTAAGCTTGCATTAAGCAAATTTTTTTATTTTATTTTATTTTTTTTAGAAGCTGTAAATTTTATAAAGCAATTTAGGTGCATCCTAAAATCACACACTAATCTCTACAATAAGACGTGGCTTTTGGTTAACTCAATTGATAAAATCTCTTGTGGTTAAATAAGAAATTTGAGGTTTAATTCCCTTATCTAAAAAAAAAAAAAAGTTCAATCTCTTATACCAAAATTGATTAGTGTCTTGGTCTGATAATAAAGAGAGTAATCATTAGAAACGGATGCTATAAATTGAAACTCTAAAAAAAAAAAATCTCTACAATAAGATAATAACTGAATAGGTCTCATAAACGGGTGTCCTTGGAGCATTTGTTAATAGACAATTTTAGAAAAATTTTAATACCATTTTCATGAAAAAAAAAAAAAAAAAAAAAAAAAAGCTGAAAAAAAAATCAATTATATTTTTCTTTTTCCATAAAAATATTTTAAAAATATTTCTACGTAGGATTGTAGGAACTGTGTAATTCAAATGAAATGTTACTCCTAAAGCCTTAACTGACATTGACTTGTAAATTATAATGTCTTCTTTAAATAATAACGTTAGAAATCACATTTTGCATGATATGCACGTGATGAAAATTTATGTACCATAAAGTAAAGTAAGACATAAAAGTGAATTACGAAGGAGATCTATTCAAATCATAGACAGCCATTGACGTGTAATTAGGGGCATCGGTTAACTTTTCTTTCACTAAATTTCTAACATAGAAGTGATCAAATTCAAATAAATGTCACTAGCTCCTAAACCGACATTGACTTGTAAATTATAATGAGTTCTTTAAATTATAAATTTATAATGTTAGAAATCCCATTTTGCATGATATGCACGTGATGAAAATGTATGAACCATAAAGTAAAACGTACAAGTGAATTATGAAGAGATCTATTCGAATCATAGACAACCATTAACGTGTAATTAATGTCTTTGCTATCCTTGATTTATTTTTATTTTTTTGGTTTAGCACATTTCATATGTAAAATTTCAACCATACAATTAAGCTTGTAGTTTAATTGATACTTTCCCATACACAAAGTGCTTGAGAGTCTAAGAGAAAAAAGTTTAATCTGCAGGTTAACAGTTTATCATTATTATTGATAACAAATCAATGATGTGTTTGTTTTATTTGTTTATTTATTTATTATTATAATTTTAAATGGAAGAGGTTTTTTTTTGGGAGGCAACTTAATGGAAGATTTTCTTATTATGTATTTTGGCCTTTTATTTTATTTTGGGTAAGAGTTTCTAAATAGTTGTTTAGTAGCTAGGTGGAGCCAAGAATTTTTGTTTTGTGGGGGGGGGGGGGGGAGATAAAACAATCTTATTGATTTGTGATTCAAGGAAAACAAAAACCACGACATACTATATACATACATACATGTCTACATGAGGCACTAGTTAAAAAAAAATCTTAAATCCAAAGTATAAGTCATAACTCATATATAATATTGCAACATTATTACATCAAAAATTTTTATTATTGTTATTTTTACTAACACTCAAAAATATTAACAAGCTAAACACCCGATTGACAATCTAAAGGTCATTTTTTGTCTTGTGTTTTACTTATTTTTATGAAAAACCATAAGTCCATAACGTTCATAGAAATTAAATATCAGTATATAACAAAACTAGACTATATTTACAATTATAAGAAATGATATTCATAGAAATTAAATATAACAAAATCACTATGAGAAACCATAAAATAAAAATAATTTAAATTCAACCAGATTAGACAACTATAGTAAATAAATTAAAAATCAGTTTCATAGCACTTAGTAGAAATTGAACTAAAAAAGAAAATAATAAAATAAATCTAAATTATACTTAAATAGCACAAAAGAAGATAAAGAAGAAGAATAATTTTGTAACATAGAATGCACTGTGGAAGAGAAGGAATTGTATGAGAATTTAGAATCGGAAAGGAAAAAGAATAAAAAAAAAAGACTTTTATTGGTTTGCATTGTACTTGCAATATTGTAAACTTATGTTATAAACGGAGAAAATGGGCATTTGCCCATTTTGCCAAAACTTTTCAGCAAAAAGTCCCATATCTGAAACTATTTAGGGAAATGCCCTTGTTTTGAAATTCAATTTTTAGAAAATTGAGTTTCAATTTAAAACTCGATTTTTAGACAATCGAGTTATAGCGAACTGAAAATAAAAAAAATTAAAAAAAATTTCTAGAACTCGAGTACTTCACATGGAACTCAAGTTCCAGAATTTTTTTTTTTCCCTAAGTCCACGTTCGCTATAACTCGATGTTCCAAAAATCGAGTTTCAAAATAGGGGCACTTCCCTAATTAGTTTCAAACATGGGGTATTTTGCTGGAAAGTTTGTGAGAAATGGGTAAAAGGCCATTTTGGCCCATTATAAACATATAAAATGTAATAAAGTGGCACGTGGGAGGGAAGGCTTTGGTAAAAAAATAACTTCCTTGAGAGTTGTTTATCTTATAAATGTCATCACAAACTTTTTTATTTACAAGTATACCACTTTTGTTTATAGGTGAAAAATTGGGATTTTTTTTTAGAGCAAATTTGGCTAAATTTGTTGAAACATGCCAACCCCCCCCCCCCCCCCCAACACACACACACACGCACACAATGTGGCTTTGCCCCTGTTAGTAGGACTTGATGGATGATAGCTTGGGTAATGTTAACTCAGACCACACATAAAAGTTAATTTCGCATATGATATTTTTTTGTGGATATTGACATCTACATCAATCATGAAAATTTTGTGTGGCTCTCTCTCTTCTTTGTTGCTCTTCCTCTCTCAATCCCACTTCGCCTCAACTCTCAATCTCTTATCTTTTTTTTTTTTTTTGCTGAACCAAAAAAGTAGCTCAAACCATTATTGTGCAGAATTGTTAATGATATCGCTAGGAAGAAGCTCAACTATACATTTTGGAAGAAATCACTTATAGGAGAGGTGGTTTCCATTCGTAAGAAACCAAAAGTGTTTGTTACTTTTTTTTTTTTTTTTTTAAGTGTGTAACTTTATTGTTTTGATTCTCTGGAAGCAAATAGGAGTAAAGTGCTTGACAGTTGACAACCCCATAGTCTAATGGTCCGTTTGGATTGAGAGGGAGAGATGGAGAGTAGAGTAGATTTGACCCAAAATTAGTCTATTTTCAGCCAATTCTACTTGATTCTCCTCCACTCTCCCTCCTTTCCCTTTCAATCCAAACGAGACCTAAAAAAAAGCCACATGCCACACATGCATGACAATGAGTTAACCAAAATGTGAAAGAGGTGAAACCACGTCACCAATAAATGACTGAATATATAGTTGTAGGGACACGATTTGCAGCCCAAGCCCAAAAGGTATGGGGTCTTAGGCCAATGAGCCCAGTACAATAAATTTATAGAGAGTGGGTTAAAGAACTGGGCCTTAATGATATTGACAACGGCTAGTATGGGTGTAGAAGATGACTAAGCAAGAACAAAAAACATAGAACCGAATGAATTCCCTATCCGAGGAGACAGGTGTTCTTATAAATCAACTAAACAGAATACAAGTGCAATTGTCATTCCCACAATGTTCCTTTTTCTCTCTTTCTCCCCTTTTCTCATGGAGGGTCTCTCTTATTATATAGTCCCTCTTAGACTCTCTTCACCCTACACTTGTCAATCATTTGGATTACTACTTGAGTACTTGTCCCATCAGACACCTCTTCTAGCCTTTTATGAGTTGTGGTTGTTAAGACAGCACTGTTTAGGGGTTTTCTCCACATAAATGTGGATAGAAAAGTAGCTGTAGTGCATTTAATGCGGTGGTAGTAGCTTTCCCGTAGATATTTTTGGGGTTTCCTTCTTTCTTGTACGTTTCTGGAGTACGTCCTTGTCACTGAATGCTTCCTAGAAGGTCGCCGTGATCATTAGGATCTATGCTTGACCTATTCTTAGCTTGTTCGAGGAGACACTCCTCCTCGGACCACTTTCCCATTCATGATTTGTTCATAAAGTCTTTAACTCAAAACATTTTGTACTACTTGTTCGTCTTTGAATTACTTACCTCCTTGGACAGGACCCAAGGCCCAATATGTGATTTGGGCCCTTAACCCCACAATAGTAATTTTATATATAGGTTTGCCTTTGTAACATTTATGTCAATTATGTTTGGATGGAACATGCTTCTTTAGTAAATTTAAACATGAATCACATAGTAATATAAGAATTGCACTTTATTATAGATGTAAAAACGAGTTTATCAAAAAAAAAAAAAATTATTAGATGCAAAAAAAACACACACATATATAACTCAACATTATAAATTATATATACTTACAATTTTAAAATTATTAATTATTTATTTATAACATCGTCAGTCCGACCATCATTTCGACTTCGGTTGGACCAGAAAACCAAAAATCATCCTATATTTCGATTTTTTGTTCGGTTCAATTTTTAAAACTATGATCATAATAGATGTGGTGTGAAGGCTTGGAATTACACCTAGATTATGGTAAACCATGAACCATGTGGTTGAGGCTGTAGCTGCAAGGTGGATAGCAGTTGTAACTTCAACAACAAAAGGAGAGTGTTGGGAGAGTAGTCATGGATCCCTCTATTCTAACTGTACCATTCAATTACAACATGTTTATGGGATGTAGAAGTTAAAAAGAAAATCAATCAATTTTTACATCCATGCGAATAATTGCTTGGTGCAATATCCAAATCCGATGGTAGGATCGAGGCTTTGAAATTCGGATTCCAATATGTGTGAGGAGGATGGGGGGTGGGGGAGGGGGTCGGAAAAGTCTGTTATAATAAACATCAACATCCCCCATAATTCAATGTTGGGCCCCTATGTCTTAATACGCCCAAAATACACGAGGACATCACATGCATAGATCGTAGGTACAAGACAAATATATTCAAGTATATAAACCCCATCATCCACCAACTCTCACCATTATCTCTCCATAATTGTCACCAAATGGAGTCTTCCTCTTCTTGGGCTCTTATAGTAATGGCATCACTAGCAGCCTTAGCCTTTCTCTCAAAATTATTACCCTTCAAATCCCACCAGCTAAAATTTCCACCAGGTCCCAAACCTTGGCCAATCATAGGCAATCTAAATCTTAAAGGTTCCCATCCCCCCAAATCTCTTCACATACTGGCCCAAAAATATGGACCAATTATGCAACTAAAGTTTGGATCTTTCCCTGTTGTGGTTGCCTCATCTGCTGAAATGGCAAAGGAATTCCTAAAAACACATGACCATGTCTTTGCCTCTAGACCCAAATCTGCCGCTGGCAAGTACTTATCTTATAACCATCACAATATCACGTGGGCACCTGCTGGACCATATTGGCGACAAGGGCGTAAGATTTTCCTCTCTGAGTTGTTTAACTCAAAACGCCTCGAGTCCTATCAATACATTCGTGTTGAAGAAATGCGTGCATTTTTGTCACGCCTTTGCACATTGTCAGGGAAGCCGGTTGTGCTTAAAGACCATCTCTTCCGTTTTACTCTAAGCAGTATGAGCAGAATTATATTAAGTAAGAAATATGTTAGTGATGAGTCTAAATACGAGACCTCGATAGTGAGACCAGAAGAATTTCAAGAAATGATAGAAGAGTTGTTCTTGCTAAATGGGGTGTTTAATATTGGGGATTGGATACCGTGGCTCAATTTCTTGGACTTGCAGGGGTACGTGAAGCAAATGAAGGCTTTAAAGAAGAAGTTTGATCGGTTCCTTGACCATGTGTTTAACGAACACAAGAAAAAGATGGAAGGAGTGAAGGATTTTGTGCCAATGGATATGGTGGATATATTATTGCAGCTGGCTAATGATCCAAATATAGATGTTAAGCTCACTTACGATAGTATTAAGGCACTCACCCAGGTACTACCGCTACCTTTCTAAAGTTATTTTTTCTATTTTTCTTCGACTTTACCAATTCAATTATATATACATATACACACACACAAAATAAATAGATCTAATTCTTCATCACATAATATTCTAACATATCATTTATCAAATCAAAATCAAATAATGCGTATTCTTAATATCATCGTTATATAACATGTCAAATAGGATAAAAGAAAAAAATCTTAATGAAGAAAGAAAGCCGAATGTGAGTATAGTAAATTAAAAATTAAAAAAAAAAACTTAATGAGAGGGAAAAAAAAGGGATAAACATTTCATAGGTGAGTAGAGTAATGACAAAAAAGGAGATTAGAAATAACAAAATCTTTTTTTTTACATTCTCGCCCAAATCATCATAACACTCAGAATTTAGTGGAATGGATCCGAGTGGACTGAAATTTGGACCTAAGTGACAGAGACGGTGGTTGATTCATATTGGTTATCTAAGAGTAATGGAACTTTCTAGCTAGAATGAAACAAAATTGACAATAATGTGAGGAATGAATAAATTCTCCTCCTACACTTGCTTATTTTCTTCCCATGTTTTCTAGTATGTCATATTTACTTTTGATTGACGTTAGGTATACTATAAATTTTACTACATAAATTTTACAAACTAATATGTTACAATTACAAATTATAAAAAAAAAAAAAAATTAATTCTGACATTCATTTATGGGTAAAACTTACCTTATGTATATTATATTAGATTTTCCAATTCCTAAGTTAGATAATAATTACTTTAGTAATTTTTACATTAATAATTTTTTTGGGTGGATAATTCGATAGTAATATACTAACCAATTGAATTATAAAATTTTTGGTGATTTTAATATTAATTTAACACAATGAAAAATATGAATTTGAACTCTGAATGTCTTAGGCACATTAAGAGATGCCCACCAATTGAGCAAAAAATGCTTTTGGCAATTTCTCATACTAGTATTGACACTTTGTCAGGATCTACTAGCTGGAGGCGTAGATACCTCTGTAACAATTATGGAATGGGCAATGGCCGAATTATTAAAGCAACCACCCCTCATCAAAAAGGCCACTGAAGAGCTGGATAGAGTAATTGGGAGAGAGAGATGGGTGGAAGAGAAAGACATTCCAGAACTTCCTTATATTGAAGCAATTGTGAAAGAGACAATGAGGAAGCACCCTGTGGCTGGATTACTTGTACCACGGTTAGCTCTTGAAGATTGTGATGTAGTTGGTTACAAAATTCAGAAAGGAACTAGAGTCTTCATAAACACATGGAGTATAGGGAGAGATCCTTCATTATGGGATGCACCTGAAGAGTTCTGCCCAGATAGGTTTTTAGGAAAGGCTATTGATGTGAAGGGACAAAATTTTGAGCTACTGCCATTTGGTTCAGGGAGGAGAATGTGCCCTGGCTACAACCATGGACTAAAGGTGGTTAGCACTACCTTGGCTAATATGTTGCATGGATTTTACTGTAAATTACCGGATAACATGAACTGTGAAGATTTAAGCATGGATGAAGTTTATGGATTTGCAACAGCTCTCAAATTCCCACTTATTGCAGTGATGGAGCCTCGACTTCCGCTTCATCTGTATTAGTTGTGAATTTGACATGTAACACCTTCTCTTTGATGTACCTTTTTGTTATTATGACACATTGCTACTAAATAATTGTGTCTTAGTCATGTATGATGTACCAAGTCTCTAGTTTCGTTGAAAATAAACTTTCGAAAAAGAAAAGTTTGGTTTGGTCTACATTTTGAAATATGGTGAACAAGATTGACAAATGTGTTTTAATAAATCTAATGTTTAACTTTTTTATTTTTTTTGGGTAAAATACAGTTAACACCCTTGTGATTTTGGCTAATGTCAACAAGGTTCAAAACTTTTCAAAACTAACTAGCTTGGTTCCTAAACTAGTAAAGCCAACTTGGATCCTAAACAATTACTCTCTCTCTCTCTCTCTCTCTCTCTCTCTCTCTCTCTCTCTCACATAGTGATTAGGGACCCAGTTGGTCATTGTTTAAAAGTTTTGGACTTAACTGACGTTAACCCAAATCTTATGGGCATTAACTGTATTTTACCCTTATTTTTTTATTATTATTTTTTTTTTTTGTTTTTTGAGTATAAAGTACAAACCAAATGTTTTATGTGGTCTCCCAAAACTGTTTGAACAAGAGTATTTGGGTCACAATTTATTTATAAGTGGGTTAAGACTCAATCCTACAGATTAGGCCCCAAACTTCTCTTGGTTCCTCTCAATTTCCTTATGTTTCCATGT